>NW_027285702.1:0-29810 GCF_040894005.1 Engystomops pustulosus | reverse complement strand
GAGGAGCGGGGGCTGGAGAAGAGAGGGGACTGGAGTAGAGCGGGGACTGAAGAGGAGCTGGGACTGGAGAGGAGCGGGGGCTGGTGAGGAGCGGGGGTTGGAAAGGAGCTGGGACTGGAGAGGAGCAGGGACTGGGGAACAATGGGGACTGGAGAGGAGTGGGGACTCTAGGGGAGCGGGGACTGGGGAGGAGAGGGGACTGGAAAGGAGCAGGGGCTGAAGAAGAGAGGGGACTGGGGAGGAGCGGGGACTGGAGAGGAGCAAGGGCTGGGGAGGAGCCCGGGCTGAAGAGGAGCGGGGGCTGGCGAGGAGCAGGTACTGGGGAGGAGCGGGGGCTGGCGAGGAGCAGGTACTGAGGAGGAGCGAGGACTGGAGAGGAGCAAGGGCCGGGGAGGAGCCCGGGCTGAAGAGGAGCGGGGGCTGGCTAGGAGCAGGTACTGGGGAGGAGCGGGGACTGGAGAGGAGCAAGGGCCGGGGTGGAGCCCGGGCTGAAGAGGAGCGGGGGCTGGCGAGGAGCAGGTACTGGGGAGGAGCGGGGGCTGGCGAGGAGCAGGTACTGGGGAGGAGCCCGGGCTGAAGAGGAGCGGGGGCTGGCGAGGAGCAGGTACTGGGGAGGAGCGGGGGCTGGCGAGGAGCAGGTACTGGGGAGGAGCGGGGGCTCTTAAAGGGAAATGGCCAATATCATTATTTATTCTGAATAGAAGGATTGTAAATAAATGTATCTCGTGGTGTTTGTGTTTGCGGAAAACATATTGCTAAATATATTCATCAAGAGGAGTGTGAGACATGCAGGGAGGGGGCCCTGGCAAAACTAAAAGTGGGGTTCCAAAATTAATTATATATTATGATCAGTCACAGTCAGTAAGAGGCTCCTTTATCCCTGCACAATAATGACACGTTGTAGTTACACATAGTAGTAGGTAAGTATCTGTACTATGGGGATATAGGAGAATCTTATATGAGACAGATGAGAGGGAGATGGATAATAGGAGATAAAGATGAAAGATGAAAGATTTTTAGATGATTTTTAGATGAAATATAAAAAAGTATGTATATAGATAGTGAGATAGATGATAGATAGGAGAGAGATACAGTAGAAGAGAGAGTGTGTGCGCCATGTATAGATGCCAGGTGTGTGCCATGTATAGGGGCCAAGTGTGTGCACCATGTATAGATGCCAAGTGTGCATACCATGTATGAGTGCCAAGTGTGTGCGCAATGTATAGGTGCCAAGTGTGTGCACAATGTTTAGGTGCCAAGTGTGCACACAATGTATAGGTGTCAAGCGTGTATACCATATATAGGTACCAAGTGTGTGCCATGTATATGTCCCAGGTGTGTGCCATGTACAGGTGCCAAGTGTGTGCTCCATGTATAGGTGCCAAGTGTGTGTCATGTATGTGTATCAAGTGTGTGCACCATGTATAGGTGCCAGGCGCGTACACCATGTATGAGTGTCAAATGTTTGTCATGTATAGGTGCCAAGTGTCCGTACCATGTATATGTGGCAAGTGTGTGCCATGTATAGGTGCCAAGTGTGTGCGCCATGTATGAGTGCCAGGTGTGTGCCATGTATAGGTGCCAAGTGTGCGTACCATGTATAAGAGCCAAGTGTGTGCCATGCATAGGTGCCAAGTGTACGTACCATGTATATGTGTCAAGTGTGTGCCATGTATAGGTGCCAAGTGTGTGCCATGTATAGGTGCCAAGTGTGTGTGCCATGTATAGGTGCCAAGTGTGTGCCATGTATAGGTGCCAAGTGTGTGCGCCATGTATAGGTGGCAAGTGTCCGTACCATGTATATGTGGCAAATGCGTACCATGTATAGGTGCAAAGTGTGCACCATTTATAGGTGCCAAGTGTGTGCCATGTATGAGTGCCAGGTGTGTGCCATGTATAGGTGCCAAGTGTGTGTCATGTATAGGTGCCAAGTGTTTGCCATTTATAGGTGCCAATTGTGTGCACCATGTATAGGTGCCAAGTGTGCGTACCATGTATAAGTGCCAGGTGTGTGCCATGTATATGTGCCAAGTGTGTGCCATGTATAGGTGCCAAGTGTCCGTACCATGTATATGTGGCAAGTGTGCACCATGTATAGGTGCCAAGTGTGTGCCTTGTATAGGTGGCAAGTGTCCGTATTATGGTTATGTGGCAAGTGTGTGCAATGTATAGGTGCCAAGTGTGTGCGCCATGTATAGATGGCAAGTGTCCGTACCATGTATATGTGGCAAATGCGTACCATGTATAGGTGCAAAGTGTGCACCATTTATAGGTGCCAAGTGTGTGCACTATGTATGAGTGCCAGTTGTGTGCCATGTATAGGTGCCATGTATAGGTGCCAAGTGTGTGCGCCATGTATGAGTGCCAGGTGTGTGCCATGTATGGGTAGTCACAATTCCTTTCTCTGTGCCAGTAAATTTTGTGACTGAATCATGGATATCTATTATATATATCTTATATGTATACGTCTATCATCTATGTAGACATCCAGTATACGGTGTATTCCTCATGTATCTATACATCCAGTATACGGTGTATTCCTCATCTATCTATACATCCAGTATACGGTGTATTCCTCATGTATCTATACATCCAGTATATGGTGTATTCCTCGTGTATCTATACATCCAGTATACGGTGTATTCCTCATCTATCTATACATCCAGTATACGGTGTATTCTTCATCTATCTATCTATACATCCAGTATACGGTGCATTCCTCATCTATCTATACATCCAGTATACGGTGTATTCCTCATCTATCTATACATCCAGTATACGGTGTATTCCTCATCTATCTATCTATACATCCAGTATACGGTGCATTCCTCATCTATCTATACATCCAGTATACGGTGTATTCCTCATCTATCTATACATCCAGTATACGGTGTATTCCTCATGTATCTATACATCCAGTATACGGTGTATTCCTCATCTATCTATCTATACATCCAGTATACGGTGCATTCCTCATCTATCTATACATCCAGTATACGGTGTATTCCTCATCTATCTATACATCCAGTATACGGTGTATTCCTCATGTATCTATACATCCAGTATATGGTGTATTCCTCATCTATCTATCTATACATCCAGTATACGGTGTATTCCTCATGTATCTATACATCCAGTATACGGTGTATTCCTCATGTATCTATACATCCAGTATATGGTGTATTCCTCATCTATCTATCTATACATCCAGTATACGGTGTATTCCTCATCTATCTATCTATACATCCAGTATACGGTGTATTCCTCATGTATCTATACATCCAGTATACGGTGTATTCCTCATCTATCTATACATCCAGTATACGGTGTATTCCTCATGTATCTATACATCCAGTATACGGTGTATTCCTCATGTATCTATACATCCAGTATACGGTGTATTCCTCATGTATCTATCTATACATCCAGTATACGGTGTATTCCTCATGTATCTATACATCCAGTATACGGTGTATTCCTCATCTATCTATCTATACATCCAGTATACGGTGTATTCCTCATGTATCTATACATCCAGTATACGGTGTATTCCTCATGTATCTATACATCCATTATACGGTGTATTCCTCATGTATCTATACATCCAGTATACGGTGTATTCCTCATGTATCTATACATCCAGTATACGGTGTATTCCTCCTGTAGCCTGTGACATGTCAGTGTTTCCTCCTCAGTCTGGTAAGAGAAGAAGCTGCGCTGCCAGTGATGATGCAGGAGGACGATGCGGAGGAGAATCCCCATTCATGTCGTTCCGGCGGCGTCTTCCTGCAACTTTATTACAAGCAGCAAATTATAGATCAGCAAATGTGTTTGTCAGCGAGGATCATCCCGGGCATCAGGTTGTTACACAAAATGCAGAACATTTACTTGTCAGAGGTGACAGCGACACAACCATTTCTCATCATATTCCACAAGGATAAAGATGTCACATTAACCTCTTCTACAAAGTATAAAACCTCCAGTTATTCCTACACCGACAATTCTGACCCAGTTCTGAAAGGAGAACAAACTCCACAGATAGTGGCCAATGGGGAGCCGGGAAAGGAGAACATTATGCCTAGAGATCATCAAAATTTTACAAGGACCTTAAAGGGAATCTGTCAGCAGGTATTGCCACAATTATTGCTTCTGGAGAGGTGTATAACCATAAACCTACAAATCCAAATATCACAGTCCTGCTGCTACTAACAACATACACAAAAGTTTGATTACACATCTCTCCAGTGACATTACATAACACTGGCTGCAGAGGGCACAGGACACAGCAGTGTGAGGACACAGCTCCCAAATATAATCCTAGAATATACATCCATATATCACAGTCCTGCTGCTACTAACAACATACACAATTGTCTGATTACACATCTCTCCGGTGACAATATATAACACTGGCTGCAGAGGACACAGGACACAGCAGTGTGAGGACACAGTCCGAGTGAAAAAATACAATCCTAGAATAAACATCCATATATCACAGTCCTGCTGCTACTAACAACATACCCAAAGGTCTGATTATACACCTGTGCAGTGACACTGTCAGCAGGAAGCACAGCAGTGTGAGAACATGCCTGCTAACAGATTCTTTTAAAGCAAACCTACCATTTGATTTCATGCATCATGAAGCAAAAATACCTTGAGAATGCTGTAGCGACTCTGATGCAGAAACATATCTTGCTTAATCCCTGAAGTGAGTGGTTTTGCTGAAAAAAAAACAATGATAAAATTATGCTAATTATGTTCTTTTGCTCCTGTGGCTGCCCCGGCGCTTCTCTCTTACCCTAATTATGCTCCTGCCTTGTCCTGCATAATCCGAGAATAAATCATCACTGTGTTGTCCGTGACAGGCAGAAGTAATCAATCACTGCACTGTCCCCCAGCTGCTGTGTACGAGTCATCCTGCTCAGGTTGATTATTCCTGTCTGGACAGTTCAGGAAGTTCTGTGTGTAATGTGTTTATGTAGACACCCAGCTTTCCCAAGGTCCCATATTTTATAATTCTTTTTTTGAGAACAACCATTCAGGGATCAGGGATGAAACAAGATATGTTTCTGCATCAGTGTTGCTACAGCATTCTCAAGGTATGCTTGCTTGAGTAAGTGAGTGAGTTTCCTTTAAGTCTCTCCAGACATTCATCCTCTCGCAGTTGTCCCCCGTCCAAGTATTGTGTAACAGGAAGTCTCCGACTCTTAGAATGTCCGGATTGTGTTTGTTTTAGAAATATCAACTAAATATTATGAGATAATAATCAGAGTCGCTACATAAACTGCTCTTATGAGGTTTTATCTCACACCCAATGATTAAGTCTCAAGACTTGATCGATTTCCTATCAATCCTATTGATAACCTCTAGTCACTTCCTAAGCTGCCTGCTCGGTTATTATGCTCTAGTCACATGCAAAGCTGATGGAAGAACTCTCTGAGCCGCCATCGCTGGTCACTGAAGCTTATATTAGGGCAGATTAAATAACTGCAGCATCTCCCATGGAGGCAATGAACCCATCCAGGCGCCCGGATAGTAGGGCGTCCCACAGTGTACGAAGGGCAAGGACATGATTGCAGCTTTAGATGTGACTAGAGAACAGTGCGAATCAATTAAAAGTAAGTAAAGTATGTTCAGAGTTACTGCCTATTATTTATAGATTCTCCTGGATGTAATGAGCAGAGTCTCTACGTCTACCAATGATACGTGGCAGGTAAGTTCACACCCGCTCCTGTCGTGGCTCTTGGGTTGCGCAAAATCTGTGAATTTCCTCGCATCACCAGTGATAACAATCGCTCATTATCCCATGTTTGCACAAGGTTTCTCTCCTGAAGAGTGCGGACAACTGCGAGAGGAAGAGCCGGGATTTTATAAATCCAAAGCAATTATTTCCCTCTACAGTACAGGCAGGAGGATGAGAGCCACCTACCTCCACTACATCCATGTACAGGCAGGAGGATGAGAGCCACCTACCTCCACTACATCCATGTACAGGCAGGAGGATGAGAGCCACCTACCTTCACTACATCCATGTACAGGCTGGAGGATGAGAGCCACCTACCTCCACTTCATCCATGTACAGGCAGGAGGGTGAGAGCCACCTACCTCCACTACATCCATGTACAGGCAGGAGGATGAGAGCCACCTACCTCCACTACATCCATGTACAGGCAGGAGGATGAGAACCACCTACCTCCACTACATCCATGTACAGGCAGGAGGATGAGAGCCACCTACCTCCACTACATCCATGTACAGGCAGGAGGATGAGAGCCACCTACCTCCACTACATCCATGTACAGGCAGGAGGATGAGAGCCACCTACCTCCACTACATCCATGTACAGGCAGGAGGATGAGAGCCACCTACCTCCACTACATCCATGTACAGGCAGGAGGATGAGAGCCACCTACCTCCACTACATCCATGTACAGGCAGGAGGATGAGAGCCACCTACCTCCACTACATCCATGTACAGGCAGGAGGATGAGAGCCACCTACCTCCACTACATCCATGTACAGGCAGGAGGATGAGAGCCACCTACCTCCACTACATCCATGTACAGGCAGGAGGATGAGAGCCACCTACCTCCACTACATCCATGTACAGGCAGGAGGAGGAGAGCCACCTACCTCCACTACATCCATGTACAGGCAGGAGGATGAGAGCCACCTACCTCCACTACATCCATGTACAGGCAGGAGGATGAGAGCCACCTACCTCCACTACATCCATGTACAGGCAGGAGGGTGAGAGCCACTACCTCCACTACATCCATGTACAGGCAGGAGGGTGAGAGCCACCTACCTACACTACATCCATGTACAGGCAGGAGGATGAGAGCCACCTACCACCACTACATCCATGTACAGGCAGGAGGATGAGAGCCACCTACCTTCACTACATCCATGTACAGGCAGGAGGATGAGAACCACCTACCTCCACTACATCCATGTACAGGCTGGATGATGAGAGCCACCTACCTCCACTACATCCATGTACAGGCAGGAGGATGAGAGCCACCTACCTCCACTACATCCATGTACAGGCAGGTGGAGGAGAGCCACCTACCTCCACTACATCCATGTACAGGCAGGAGGATGAGAGCCACCTACCTCCACTACATCCATGTACAGGCAGGAGGATGAGAGCCACCTACCTCCACTACATCCATGTACAGGCAGTAGGGTGAGAGCCACCTACCTCCACTACATCCATGTACAGGCAGGAGGAGGAGAGCCACCTACCTCCACTACATCCATGTACAGGCAGGAGGATGAGAGCCACCTACCTCCACTACATCCATGTACAGGCAGGAGGAGGAGAGCCACCTACCTCCACTACATCCATGTACAGGCAGGAGGATGAGAGCCACCTACCTCCACTACATCCATATACAGGCAGGAGGAGGAGAGCCACCTACCTCCACTACATCCATGTACAGGCAGGAGGATGAGAGCCACCTACCTCCACTACATCCATGTACAGGCAGGAGGATGAGAGCCACCTACCTCCACTACATCCATGTACAGGCAGGAGGATGAGAGCCACCTACCTCCACTACATCCATGTACAGGCAGGAGGAGGAGAGCCACCTACCTCCACTACATCCATGTACAGGCAGGAGGAGGAGAGCCACCTACCTCCACTACATCCATGTACAGGCAGGAGGATGAGAACCACCTACCTCCACTACATCCATGTACAGGCAGGAGGGTGAGAGCCACCTACCTCCACTACATCCATGTACAGGCTGGAGGGTGAGAGCCACCTACCTCCACTACATCCATGTACAGGCAAGAGGGTGAGAGCCACCTACCTCCACTACATCCATGTACAGGCTGGAGGGTGAGAGCCACCTACCACCACTACATCCATATACAGGCAGGAGGATAAGAGCAACCTACCACCACTACATCCATGTACAGGCAGGAGGATGAGAGCCACCTACCTCCACTACATCCATGTACAGGCAGGAGGATAAGAGCAACCTACCACCACTACATCCATGTACAGGCAGGAGGATGAGAGCCACCTACCTCCACTACATCCATGTACAGGCAGGAGGATGAGAGCCACCTACCACCACTACATCCATGTACAGGTAGCAGGATGAGAGCCACCTACCTCCACTACATCCATGTACAGGCAGGAGGATGAGAACCACCTACCTCCACTACATCCATGTACAGGCAGGAGGATGAGATCCACCTACCTCCACTACATCCATGTACAGGCAGGAGGATGAGAGCCACCTACCTCCACTACATCCATGTACAGGCAGGAGGATGAGAGCCACCTACCTCCACTACATCCATGTACAGGCAGGAGGATGAGAGCCACCTACCTCCACTACATCCATGTACAGGCAGGAGGAGGAGAGCCACCTACCTCCACTACATCCATGTACAGGCAGGAGGGTGAGAGCCACCTACCTCCACTACATCCATGTACAGGCAGGAGGAGGAGAGCCACCTACCTCCACTACATCCATGTACAGGCAGGAGGATGAGAGCCACCTACCTCCACTACATCCATGTACAGGCAGGAGGAGGAGAGCCACCTACCTCCACTACATCCATGTACAGGCAGGAGGATGAGAGCCACCTACCTCCACTACATCCATGTACAGACAGGAGAATGAGAGCCACCTACCTCCACTACATCCATGTACAGGCAGGAGGAGGAGAGCCACCTACCTCCACTACATCCATGTACAGGCAGGAGGGTGAGAGCCACCTACCTCCACTACATCCATGTACAGGCAGGAGGGTGAGAGCCACCTACCTCCACTACATCCATGTACAGGCAGGAGGGTGAGAGCCACCTACCTCCACTACATCCATGTACAGGCAGGAGGGTGAGAGCCACCTACCTTCACTACATCCATGTACAGGCAGGAGGATGAGAGCCACCTACCTCCACTACATCCATGTACAGGCAGGAGGGTGAGAGCCACCTACCTCTACTACATCCATGTACAGGCAAGAGGGTGAGAGCCACCTACCTCCACTACATCCATGTACAGGCTGCAGGATGAGAGCCACCTACCACCACTACATCAATGTACAGGCAGGAGGATGAGAACCACCTACCTCCACTACATCCATGTACAGGCAGGAGGGTGAGAGCCACCTACCTCCACTACATCCATGTACAGGCAGGAGGATGAGAGCCACCTACCTCCACTACATCCATGTACAGGCAGGAGGAGGAGAGCCACCTACCTCCACTACATCCATGTACAGGCAGGAGGAGGAGAGCCACCTACCTCCACTACATCCATGTACAGGCAGGAGGGTGAGAGCCACCTACCTCCACTACATCCATGTACAGGCTGGAGGATGAGAGCCACCTACCTCCACTACATCCATGTACAGGCAGGAGGATGAGAACCACCTACCTCCACTACATCCATGTACAGGCAGGAGGATGAGAGCCACCTACCTCCACTACATCCATGTACAGGGAGGAGGATAAGAGTCACCTACCTCCACCACATCCATGTACAGGCAGGAGGATGAGAGCCACCTACCACCACTACATCCATGTACAGGCAGGAGGATAAGAGCAACCTACCACCACTACATCCATGTACAGGCAGGAGGATGAGAGCCACCTACCTCCACTACATCCATGTACAGGCAGGAGGATGAGAGCAACCTACCACCACTACATCCATGTACAGGTAGGAGTATGAGAGCCACCTACCTCCACTACATCCATGTACAGGCAGGAGGATGAGAACCACCTACCTCCACTACATCCATGTACAGGCAGGAGGATGAGAGCCACCCACCTCCACTACATCCATGTACAGGCAGGAGGATGAGAGCCACCTACCTCCACTACATCCATGTACAGGCAGGAGGATGAGAGCCACCTACCTCCACTACATCCATGTACAGGCAGTAGGATGAGAGCCACCTACCTCCACTACATCCATGTACAGGCAGGAGGATGAGAGCCACCTACCACCACTACATCCATGTACAGGCAGGAGGATGAGAGCCACCTACCTCCACTACATCCATATACAGGCAGGAGGATGAGAGCCACCTACCTCCACTACATCCATGTACAGGCTGGAGGATGAGAGCCACCTACCTCCACTACATCCATGTACAGGCAGAAGGATGAGAGCCACCTACCTCCACTACATCCATGTACAGGCAGGAGGATGAGAGCCACCTACCTCCACTACGTCCATGT
This sequence comes from Engystomops pustulosus, assembly GCF_040894005.1. NCBI lineage: Eukaryota > Metazoa > Chordata > Amphibia > Anura > Leptodactylidae > Engystomops > Engystomops pustulosus. The sequence continues at coordinate 19,597 of NW_027285702.1, read as the reverse complement.
ACAGGCAGGAGGATGAGAGCCACCTACCTCCACTACATCCATGTACAGGCAGGAGGATGAGAACCACCTACCTCAACCACATTTATGTACAAGAAAGAGGATGAGAGCCACCTACCTCCACTACATCCATGTACAGGCAGGAGGGTGAGAGCCACCTACCTCCACCACATCCATGTACAGGCAGGAGGAAGAGCGCCACCTACCTCCACTACATCCATGTACAGGCAGGAGGATGAGCGCCACCTACCTCCACTACATCCATGTACAGGCAGGAGGATGAGAGCCACCTACCTCCACTACATCCATGTACAGGCAGGAGGATGAGAGCCACCTACCTCCACTACATCCATGTACAGGCAGGAGGATGAGAGCCACCTACCTCTACTACATCCATGTACAGGCAGGAGGATGAGAGCCACCTACATCCACTACATCCATGTACAGGTAGGAGGATGAGCGCCACCTACCTCCACTACATCCATGTACAGACAGGAGGATGAGAGCCACCTACCTCCACTACATTCATGTACAGGCAGGAGGATGAGAACCACCTACCTCCACTACATCCATGTACAGGCTGGAGGGTGTGAGCCACCTACCACCACTACATCCATGTACAGGCAGGAGGATGAGCACCACCTACCTCCACTACATCCATGTACAGGCTGGAGGATGAGAGCCACCTACCTCCACTACATCCATGTACAGGCTGGAGGGTGAGAGCCACCTACCTCCACTACATCCATGTACAGGCAAGAGGGTGAGAGCCACCTACCTCCACTACATCCATGTACAGGCTGGAGGGTGAGAGCCACCTACCTCCACTACATCCATGTACAGGCTGGAGGATGAGAGCCACCTACCACCACTACATCCATGTACAAGCAGGAGGATGAGAGCCACCTACCTCCACTACATTCATGTACAGGCTGGAGGGTGTGAGCCACCTACCTCCACTACATGCATGTACAGGGAGGAGGATGAGAGCCACCTACCTCCACCACATCCATGTACAGGCAGGAGGATGAGAGCCACCTACCACCACTACATCCATGTACAGGCAGGAGGATGAGAGCCACCTACCTCCACTACATCCATGTACAGGCTGGAGGATGAGAGCCACCTACCTCCACTACATCCATGTACATGCAGGAGGGTTAGAGCCACCTACCTCCACCACATCCATGTACAGGCAGGAGGATAAGAGCAACCTACCACCACTACATCCATGTACAGGCTGGAGGCTGAGAGCCACCTACCTCCACTACATCCATGTACAGGCAGGAGGATGAGAGCAACCTACCACCACTACATCCATGTACAGGCAGGAGGATGAGAGCCACCTACCTCCACTACATCCATGTACAGGCAGGAGGATGAGAGCCACCTACCTCCACTACATCCATGTACAGGCAGGAGGATTAGAGCCACCTACCTCCACCACATCCATGTACAGGAAAGAGGGTTAGAGCCACATACCTCCACTACATCCATGTACAGGCAGGAGGATGAGAGCCACCTACCTCCACTACATCCATGTACAGGCAGGAGGGTGAGAGCCACCTACCTCCACCACATCCATGTACAGGCAGGAGGATGAGAGCCACCTACCTCCACTACATCGATGTACAGGCAGGAGGATGAGAGCAACCTACCTCCACGACATCCATGTACAGGCAGGAGGGTGAGAGCCACCTACCTCCACTACATCTATGTACAGGCAGGAGGATGAGAGCCACTTATCTCCACTACATCCATGTACAGGCTAGAGGGTGAGAGCCACCTACCTCCACTACATCCATGTACAGGCAGGAGGATGAGAGCCACTTACCTCTACTACATCCATGTACAGGCAGGAGGGTGAGAGCCACCTACCTCCACTACATCCATGTACAGGCAAGAGGGTGAGAGCCACCTACCTCCACTACATCCATGTACAGGCAGGAGGATGAGAACCACCTACCTCCACTACATCCATGTACAGGCAGGAGGGTGAGAGCCACCTACCTCCACTACATCCATGTACAGGCAGGAGGATGAGCGCCACCTACCACCACTACATCCATGTACAGGAAAGAGGATGAGAGCCACCTACCTCCACTACATCCATGTACAGGCAGGAGAATGAGAGCCACCTACCTCCACTACATCCATGTACAGGCAGGAGGATGAGCGCCACCTACCTTCACTACATCCATGTACAGGCAGGAGGATGCGTATCACTTACCTTCACTACATCCATGTACAGGCAGGAGGATGAGCACCACCTACCCTTACTACATCCCTGTACAGAAAGGAGGATGAGAACCACCTACCTCCACTACATCCAGATACAGGTATGGGAAAATGAAAGCTGAGCCCTGATTGGTTGCTGATCCCAAGGGGACTTCCAAGAGTCCCCTCATAGGGAGATGCTGTAGAATTGTGAACAAATCTAGTGAAACTGATGATCTAAGGATTTTTTCTTTTCCTATTCTACCTGTGCGCCATGTCAGCTTCTTCCAGCAATACAAAAATTTTAGCACCTTTTTAGCACAAACTTAATACTGCTCCCACAGCAGAATATATAGTAACATTGACCACTTACTATAACGGATATATAATAATGGTGCCCCCACAGTAAACTATAAATTAATAGTGCCATCCATAGTAACCTAAAGTAACAGTGCCACCACAGTAGCCAATATAGTAATGGTGCCCCCACCGTCACCACAGAATGAAATATACAGGCAGTCCCCGGGTTACGTACCGATACGTAAGATAGGTTCCGGAGGTTTGTTCTTAAGTTGAATTTGTATGTAAGTCGAAACTGTATATTTTATAATTGTAGATCCTACAAAAAATTTTTTTGCCCCAGTGACATTTGGAGTTTAAACATTTTTTGCTGTAATGGGACCAAGGATTATCAATAAAGACAATTTACAGCTGATTATTACAATCTGGGACCATAGTAACATCCAGAGAGCTTCACCAGAGGTCAGAGGGGTCTGTCTGTAACTATGGGTTGTCTGTAAGTCGGGTGTCCTTAAGTAGCCTTAGAGGTGTCTGAATATATCAGGTGCAGACACACCTCTGTCCACCCAACAGGAGGTGGTATCACCTGGTATTACATCCAGAGCCCTGGACAAATGGTTCTGGTGTCATTGGATCTGGGAGAATCCCTGGATCGCATTGATACCAAACCTGACCCATTTGCTATAGTCCTACCCAGAGATATTTATATCTCTGGACCCAAGGATGCTAGAGCCCCAGGAATTGGACCTTTGTGATCTCCTGACAATACGTTTCCAAAAATGCAGTTGCCCTTGAGCTGAGATGGACCATAACTCCATAACTGTCCCCAATCAACGTATTGGTCTTATGGGTTTTATGGCTTTTTGTCTGTTTGAAAACTGGAGGGAAAATCAGCTAAAGTCGGCTACAGAAATCCTTTGAAGCTTGGACATCAGCTGTGTTAGGTAACACTAGCTAGCTTCATTAGGCTAATTATGCCGAGACTGAGGGGAAGTGAGGGATTTGAGAACGATAAAGCCCCCCTTCCCCTGGTCATATTTATCACACTGCTCCCATAGTAGGCACTGGTGTAACCATACCCCAAAAGTAGCAAATATAGTCATAACTTCCTTCTGTATCAACTTTAATAACTGTCCCTCCACAGTAGCCAAAGTAATTACAGTGCCCTATTGAACATACATGAGGTGAGGCACATGAGATGATTGATGACTCATCCACTTGTGCTGGGACAGCTCCAGCCATCGGCCTGACAGCACCGGCGCAGGCGCAGCTTCGTTGTCGCATTGGCCTGATGTTATTGGTCTGTGAGATGGATGTAGAGCAGCGGCGCAGAATGCTGAAAGCTCTCGAGCTCTGCTGCCTAAGTAACAGGTGGGATCTGGTCCAGGACCCTGGTTCCTCTCAAATTCAACCTCTGTAGAAGTGGTCATGGAGGGCGTAATACATGAACTCCGGCGGGTACAGGGCCCTTTACCTGGCTGGGCCCCTGAAGGGAGCTCCACTATGTCCCCCCTCATGGCAGCCCTGATCTCATGACCTGGATCCTGTAATATTCTCTTGCACTTTATACACATTAGGCAGCTGCTTGTTTTGTGTTCACAGCTCATGACCTGCCGGGTTGTGCTCCTCACAGATACTCAGTGTATTTGGGAGCTCGCTGGAGCTGAAGGGCTTTGCTCGATATGCAGAACATCTCCCCATTATCTCTATTGCCGGTAGATATTCGGTGCACACCGCTATAATCCCCCTCACCTCTGAGCTGTGCCGCCTCTATTACCTGCTATTAGTGTCACATCGGCGGTAATTTAGTTGAGATTTATAATTTACAGTGGATTATCTTACGGTTCGGCGCTGCAGAAGCGATTATTACTAATGATGCATTCAGGTTAAACATATCAAAACAACATAATGATCCCCAGGCGGGGGAGGGGAAGGGGTGCAGGGATGGGAAGGGGTGCAGGGCGGAGGATCCATCTCTTTACACTTTCAGGTATTCGTCACCTTGTAGCCAGTATAACTCGGAAGTCACATCCCTCGTCTCCGTCGCTCTGTGTCAATCTTCACTGTCAGTCTCAGATTCTGGCCCAGGGAAAACATTCATTTCTCTCACTTAGCATCTTACTGTATTCTTGTAATCTCTGCTACATCATGCGATTACCACGATGGTGCACATTTACAGAAAGAGCATTGTCCGTGTATAATGCACTGTGCTGCGGTTCACTAAGATCGTGCGCCCAATATCCTGCATGTGTCACTTCCCCGCTCAGGTCCGCAGGAGTTCACCTTCTTCTTCCTGGTGCATGTAAGTGCTTGATCTTGCGGCACAATTTGAAAGTTAAATCCTGCGCTCAGTTCGAATCAGTCAGATCGTCCGACAGCTCAACCCCCGATTTCTGTTGCATGAAAGCAGTACAGCTGTGCCAAAATCCGATCGCGTGCGACACAATCCCAGCGCAGACCCCTATTATATACCTGTCACATCCGAGTAATCCCCGAAAAAGGTGCAAAGTCTGACGAAAGTGCGATCCACGACCCCAATATGTGAGCAATTGAGAACCCAATGCTTTAAGACCTGAAGAAGTGGTCCCCTTTAAGGGTCAAAAATGACAGGTTCAATCCAATCAAATCACTAGGAACTTTCTAAATGTAATTCTGAATAACGGATAAGACCACACAAGGTGAGTTTGTAGTCTGAAGATTTGGAAACACAAAGTTCTGCATAGAAGCTGAAAACAAACGATATTGTTAGATTTGACTTTATTTGGGCAAACCCTTCACTATGAGCGGATAATGTGGCATTTTACAGGGAGAGCTGTGGGTCAGCACTAGAACAGGAGACAATCACACAGAGGATCCATGATAGAAGGGGAGAAAATAGGGAACTCGTGGATCTTATGATTCTCCTGGTGCCTGAGATTTTGGCTGACACAGTGGAACAAATCCGCTGCAGTTCACACGGTGCTGAGTATGTGGTGGTATATGGGCCCACAGGGAGGGTGAGCCGGGTCAGTACTCAGAGATATTACTCCCAAACTCTTCCTCCCAGGCAGCAGAAGTGGAATCACGGGAGAGGTCAGGAAATTCCAGAATAACTAACGTCATAGAGAGTTCAGCTCTCCGCTCCCTTCCTACAAATTCTCCAAATAACAAGTCCAGATAAACAAATTCTATGGACACAGAGTGATAGAGGGGGCACATACTTCTGTGTGTTTATGTAAAAGGTAAACAAAGATGAAATAGATATAAAGAGATAGATAGATAGATAGATAGATAGATAGATAGATAGATAGATAGATAAGAGATAGATAGATAGATAGATAGATAGATAGATAGATAGATAGATAGGAGATAGATAGATAGATAGATAGATATGAGATAGATAGGAGATAGATAGATAGATAGATAGATAGATAGATAGATAGATAGATAGATAGATATGAGATAGATAGATAGATAGATAGATAGATAGATAGATAGATAGATAGATAGATAGATAGATAGATAGGAGATAGATAGATAGATAGATAGGAGATAGATAGATTTAGAATGGGTAGATAAATGAGGGATATTTATAAGCTATAAGCGTGTGGGGTCAGTTATGAAACAATTTGTGGAGTTAAAAGACAGAATCCTTAGTATTTCTTCCTCCATTTATAAAAATGTAGATGTGATGGTTATTGGGATAACTGCTGTAAAAGTGATAACTCTGATGACCAATAGAGGGCAGAAGTGAGTCTCTGCTACTTAGAGGAGGTTTCTGCCTAATTCTGGATCTACTAGTTTTTAAAGAGGACGGATTTTGTTGTTACACGTATCTCCTCCTCTCCTGTGTTACACGTATCTCCTCCTCTCCTGTGTTATACGTATCTCCTCCTCTCCTGTGTTACACGTGTCTCCTCATCTCCTGTGTTACACGTATCTCCTCATCTCCTGTGTTACACGTATCTCCTCCTCTCCTGTGCTACACGTATCTCCTCCTCTCCTGTGTTACACGTATCTCCTCCTCTCCTGTGTTACACGTATCTCCTCCTCTCCTGTGTTACACGTATCTCCTCCTCTCCTGTGTTACACGTATCTCCTCCTCTCCTGTGTTACACGTATCTCCTCCTCTCCTGTGTTACACGTATCTCCTCATCTCCTGTGTTACACGTATCTCCTCATCTCCTGTGTTACACGTATCTCCTCCTCTCCTGTGTTACACGTATCTCCTCCTCTCCTGTGTTACACGTATCTCCTCATCTCCTGTGTTACACGTATCTCCTCCTCTCCTGTGTTACACGTATCTCCTCCTCTCCTGTGTTACACGTATCTCCTCCTCTCCTGTGTTACACGTATCTCCTCATCTCCTGTGTTACACGTATCTCCTCCTCTCCTGTGTTACACGTATCTCCTCATCTCCTGTGTTACACGTATCTCCTCCTCTCCTGTGTTACACGTATCTCCTCATCTCCTGTGTTACACGTATCTCCTCCTCTCCTGTGTTACACGTATCTCCTCCTCTCCTGTGTTACACGTATCTCCTCCTCTCCTGTGTTACACGTATCTCCTCCTCTCCTGTGTTACACGTATCTCCTCATCTCCTGTGTTACACGTATCTCCTCCTCTCCTGTGTTACACGTGTCTCCTCCTCTCCTGTGTTACACGTATCTCCTCATCTCCTGTGTTACACGTATCTCCTCATCTCCTGTGTTACACGTATCTCCTCATCTCCTGTGTTACACGTATCTCCTCATCTCCTGTGTTACACGTATCTCCTCATCTCCTGTGTTACACGTATCTCCTCCTCTCCTGTGTTACACGTATCTCCTCCTCTCCTGTGTTACACGTATCTCCTCCTCTCCTGTGTTACACGTATCTCCTCCTCTCCTGTGTTACACGTATCTCCTCCTCTCCTGTGTTACACGTATCTCCTCCTCTCCTGTGTTACACGTATCTCCTCCTCTCCTGTGTTACACGTATCTCCTCATCTCCTGTGTTACACGTATCTCCTCATCTCCTGTGTTACACGTATCTCCTCCTCTCCTGTGTTACACGTATCTCCTCCTCTCCTGTGTTACACGTATCTCCTCATCTCCTGTGTTACACGTATCTCCTCCTCTCCTGTGTTACACGTATCTCCTCCTCTCCTGTGTTACACGTATCTCCTCCTCTCCTGTGTTACACGTATCTCCTCATCTCCTGTGTTACACGTATCTCCTCATCTCCTGTGTTACACGTATCTCCTCATCTCCTGTGTTACACGTATCTCCTCCTCTCCTGTGTTACACGTATCTCCTCCTCTCCTGTGTTACACGTATCTCCTCATCTCCTGTGCTACACGTATCTCCTCCTCTCCTGTGCTACACGTATCTCCTCATCTCCTGTGTTACTTGTACCTCCTCCTCTCCTGATTTACTGAATCTCCCGGGGCAATCACTTAGTGTCCGTAGTATGAGTCCCTGGGTAATGGATGGGGAGCCTGTGGTGGTAACAGCCTAATGCAGGGATCAGACGGAGGCAACATTGTGCAAAAGTAACTCATGGTTCTTTATTGGAACAACTGCAGACAACGGCCAAACGTTCTTGTTACAGATTCCGGATTACTGGAGTGTTCATGGAGAGTGATCCTCAGGAGTAGATTCACCAGCCCGGTTGTTTGGTGCAGGCTGGGAGGTAGCAGTGTCCAGGTATAGAAGCTGCAGCTTTGTCCTGGGTGTTCTGTGTGTGGCACTGGAGGTGTGTCACACAATCTCTCTGGTCACTGACAGTCTGTGCTCTATATTGAGAGCTGAGGCCTAGAAGGCCTGTAGTAAGAGCTTGTGCTCTAAGGTCTCTCTTGAAAGAGACCAGACTGGCAAGAGGCCTGTATCCTAAGAGGACTTGCCCCTTCACATCCAGTTTTTTTGTTATTCCCTAGTCAGTGGTGCCTCACTCTCCAATCACACTCCAGTTTACAGATTGGAATACAATTGGATGACAGTAAATCAAAACACATACCCTGTTAACCCTTGCCTGTCTTGGAGAATCTACCAATGCTAATTACCTTACAATGACTGTATTACCCTAAAAGTGAGTTGATCAGATCCTACAGATAGAGGGTCTTATTCGCAAGCACTCCCTTGCCTACACATTGGCAGGGCTGTTGTACATGTATCTCTGCACTCCTCGCTCTCCGCTCTGCTCCGCCATCTTCAACTTTAAACCTTAATTTGTTTTACGATCACTAAGTTCTTTTTTTCTACAAGAAATTAATTTGATTGGGAAATTAAATTTGCAACAAAATGAAGAGAGGGAGAAAGCCGGAATTCACTAAATCATTTACATTTATATAATGGAATTAACTCTGTGGAGGCGGCGACCGGCCTGAGGACCATGGAGAATACAGAGTGCAACACTTATAGGAGGCTGACCCCCTCCCCTCCCCCCTCCGGAATCATAGGACCACTTCAGGACGGGATGCCATTGCGCCTAAAACCTTTCTTTTGGTGACTTTTACTAAAGTTGCTTTCCAGAAAACTTTGTATGCTTTCCAGAAAACTTTGTATTAAAATTGTAGCAAAAATGTTATTAGACAAATGTATTTATAAACTTTATACAGGACTTAGCAAAAAATAGCCTTGGTTTATAAAATTTAAGCCATCAAAAACTTTAGGGGATTGTAGAAAAAAATGTTTAAGTGTTATTGGGAAGCAAAAATAGATAATACAAGGTGCTACAGCAAGATATACCCGGTCCTGCTCGATCACCGATCCAGAATGCACTCAAGATTCAAGAAGATCGTGCGCCCACTTTCCTGCATGTGTCGCTTCCCCGCTCAGTTCCGCCGGAGTTCACCTTCTTCTTCCTGGTGCATGTAAGTGCTTGGCTTGCGACACACATTTAAATGTTATATCCTGCACTCAGTGGCCCTCGAGGTACAGAAACGGCAGGCAATCTCGTAGTGGGGGACAGGCAGGAGGTCAGGACGGGCAGCACAGGATCGGAGTCAGAGACGTAGCAACAGGTCAAAGCAGGTGGCAAAGGAGCGAAGTCAAAAGCAGAACCAGGGTCACAATGGGAATTCACATAAACACCACACGGCATAAAAAAAGCTTTCTCTAGGGCACAGGGCACAAAGATCTGGGATCACAGAAAGAGGCAGGAATAAATAGATTACCTGAAATGGCCAGCACAAATTAGTGGCGCGCTAGCCCTTTAAATCTGCAGAAGTTGGTGTGCACAGGTAGAGGAGGGCGGGGATGCAATCCATAATTAACAAAAATGGAGTGGAACCCATGGATGTAGAGTCCAAGGAGTTATAAGAGAACTCTGCCCACAGTAACAGAGTGGACCAATCTTCCTGACGGGTAGAAACAAAATGGCGTAGATAGCAGCCCAAGGTCTGATTAACTCTTTCCACTTGTCCATTAGACTGGGGGTGATAAGCGGAAGAGAAGTCCAATTTCACCTGATGTTGGTTGCAGAGAGGACGCCAGAATTTCGAGACAAACTGAACCCCACGGTCAGAGACGATGTGCTGGGGAAGTCCATGGAGTCTGAAGATGTGATGGAAGAACTAGCTGGCAAGACGTGGAGCAGATGGTAAACCTGGAAGAGGGACAAAATGGGTCATCTTCGAAAATCGGTCAGTCACCACCCAGATGACGGTATTGCCAGATGAAGGCGGTAGGTCCGTAATGAAGTCCATGGCGATATGAGTCCAAGGACAGTTGGGTATCGGCAACGGCAGAAGAAGACCAGCAGGCTTGAGACGTGATGGCTTATTCTGGGCACAGGAAGCACAGGAACCACAAAGTCCCGAACATCCTTGGCCAGATCTGGCCACCAGTAAAACCGGGAAATGAAGGTGATAGAACACTGCACCCCAGGGTGCCCAGCCACACGTGAGCAATGTCCCCAAGACAGAATCTTCCTACGTAGAGCAGGTTGTACGTATGTCTTACCAGGGGGTAGTTGATGAAGATCCCCAGGCGCAGCCAGTACCATTTGGTCAGGAGGGATGACATGCTGAGGAACCGGTTCCTCCCCAAGGACATCCAAGGCACGAGAAAGGGCGTCAGCCTTGATGTTCTTCTCGGCAGGGCGGAAATGAATGAGGAAATCGAACCAGGCGAAGAAGAGTGACCAGCAGGCTTGACGTGGATTGAGTCGCTGAGCAGTTTGGAGGTAGAGTAGGTTCTTGTGGTCCGTATAAATGCTGACCGGAAACCTCCCCACTGAAGGATCTCCCCCGACTTCCAGTCAAGAACGGGTGCGTGGAGCTGCAGCCATGGTAGGCCCAACAGGATGGAGGAGGTGGAGGGCGGAAGTATATAAAAAGACAAACTCTCCCTGTGCAGCACACCGACTTGCATGGACAGAGGCTTGGTGCAGTACTGGACTGGGTCGGAGAGAATTTGGCCACTGACAGAGGAGATGACCAAAGGCTTTTCTAGATGAACCACGGGGAGGTGATGCCGGGAGACCAGGGCGGCATCCACGAAGTTCCCTGCAGAACCGGAGTCCAAGAAAGCTGAGAAGAACAGGAATCATCAGGCGTGGAGAAGCTTTGCTTGCACCTAGGGTTTACATATGTGGTCACCTCTAATCGGAAGTGACCTGTCCGCCAACCAGTTTCCTCGGCGCATGCCCCGTTGTTCCCTCCGCCTGTACCAATATGGCAACCTGTGTCTCCCAAACTCCACAGCGCAAGCGCACCAAGATAGGGTTGAAAGTTTCCCTTCCTCCTCGCCTGGTGATGCGCATGCGCAGAGGTCCATGTCGGGAGATGCCTTCATCGGCGAAGTTTCCAACAGGGATGGGCTCACAGGTTAGGAGGTAAATGAATTGTGGACTGGAATCATTTGCAACACATTGGGACTACTTTACTTAGGGTCCGCGGAGCGCATTTTCGTTGGGTTACCCCGTGATTTCCATTTTGCACCGTATTGTGTCGTGTGTTGCGTCGGACAACCTGATGGATTCGGACAACGCTCAAGATTTAACATTTAGAATTGTGTCACAAGACATGCACTTACAAGCACCAGGAAGAAAAAGGTGAACTCCGGCGGGAACTCATCTTGATGAATCGCGCCCGACTTCATCCTCATCGAACTGTCCGAATCGCGACAGGACCAGGTAAGTAAATTTGCCCCATTAGGTGCAAATTTAGGCGCAGTTCTAAAAGCATTTAATAAGGCAAAATAACATAAATTACAAGACAGGAAAAGGAACAAACAAGTTGCAAAAAAGGTGAAACTGAAGCCCAGGGTGATTAATGTCCCCCATGTGACTTGGTGACATGTGTGGGTCATGTTGGGTGAGGCCCCTTGCTGGCAGTGAGGCGGTTAACCCCGTGCAGCTGTTGGAGGCTCTCGGTAATATTATTAGTATCTGGAGAGGGCTGAGAAATTTTAAGAGCAACTGTGACCAGGCTGAGACTCTCCAAAAATGTGGAGCTCACTCCGGCCACAAGCGCAGCCTCCCCCACCCTCCTGCGCCTTATCGCACCCTCCAGAAACTCCCAAACAGCAAATAGGGAACAGAAGAAACTGGTGGAGACCCTGACACTGCTGTGTGCAGAGGGGACACCGAATAATGGCTGATCCCTCAGCCAATCCATTATCTGTACATGTGCTCCTCTTGACAGTACAGCTTTCCCAGACTCCTGAAAGGCAAATCTACCTCCTGCTTCACTGCAATGTTTCTGACCAGCCAGATGATGATGTGCAGGGGTGCAGGAAAGCTGGGTGACAAATCACTCTGATCTTTAAGTATCATGGTGTCTATATTCACTATGATGTCCAATCACTAAGCAGCAGCCATAACATTGTACATGTTCATGTACATGGGGGTGCCCTGCAGGGCTCTGCACAGCTGTGTGGCTGGGGCATTGTTTAACCTTTAAAACCTGGAATATCCCAGCACTTCACCCCTTCATCTTCAGGGTCTGTCAGGATCCTAATGTTTGGACCTGCAGCAATCCAAAATTGTATCTTAATACATTTGTGTATGCTGTTAGTAGCAGCAGGATTGTGATGAATGGATTTATATTCCAGGATTGTAGTTTGTTCAAGTGCACTAGGGGTATGTCCACATTGCTGTGCTCTGTGTCTCTCTCCAGTCCATGTTATGTATTGATGTATAATCAGATGTCACACTGCTGTGCTCTGTGCTCTCTGCAGCCAGTGTTATGTATTGTCCCTGTAGAGATGTGTAATCCAATGTCACACTGCTGTGCTCTGTGCTCTCTGCAGTCAGTGCTATGTATTGTTCTTGGAGATATGTATAATCAGACCTCACACTGATGTGCTCTGTGCTCTCTGCAGCAAGTGTTATGTATTGTCCCTGGAGAGATGTGTAATCAGACCTCACACTGCTGTTCTCTGTGCTCTTTGCATCCAATGTTATGTATTGTTTCTGGAGAGATGTGTAATCAGACCTCACACTGCTGTGCTCTGTGCTCTCTGCAGCCAGTGTTATGTATTGTACCTGGAGAGATGTGTAACCAGACCTCACACTGCTGTGCTCTGTGCTCTCTGCAGTCAGTGTTATGTATTGTCCCCAGAGTGATGTATAATAAGACTTTTGTGTATGTTGCTAACAGCAGCAGGACTGTGATTTATGGATTTATATTCCAGGATTGTACTGGGAGCATGTCCTCACACTGCTGTGCTCAGTGCTCTCTATATAAAACTGCTTCCTAGCTCCTCTGAAGTGAGTGGTTGCTGTAGTATTTAACCAGATACCGATAACAACTTTTACCGATAGCAGAGGGGGGTCATTTCAATGCAGAGTGCTAAGAGCAAAGCCTTGTATGGACTTTTGGAGGATCTACAATCCCCAAATATAAATCCATATTTCGCAGTCCTGATGCCACTAATTACATACGCTGGGGTATGATTAGACATTTCTCCAGGGACAGTACATAACACTGACTGCAGAGAGCACAGAGCACAGCAGTGTGAGGTCTGATTACACATCTCTCCAGGGACCATACAGAACACTGACTGCAGAGAGCACAGAGCACAGCAGTGTGAGGTCTGATTACACATCTCTCCAGGGACAATACATAACACTGACTGCAGAGAGCACAGAGCACAGCAGTGCGAGGTCTGATTACACATCTCTCCAGGGACAATACATAACACTGGCTGCAGAGAGCACAGAGCACAGCAGTGTGAGGTCTGATTACACATCTCTCCAGGGACAATACATAACACTGACTGCAGAGAGCACAGAGCACAGCAGTGTGAGGTCTGATTACACATCTCTCCAGGGACAATACATAACACTGGCTGCAGAGAGCACAGAGCACAGCAGTGTGAGGTCTGATTACACATCTCTCCAGGGACAATACATAACACTGGCTGCAGAGAGCACAGAGCACAGCAGTGTGAGGTCTGATTACACATCTCTCCAGGGACAATACATAACACTGGCTGAAGAGAGCACAGAGCACAGCAGTGTGAGGTCTGATTACACATCTCTCCAGGGACAATACATAACACTGGCTGCAGAGAGCACAGAGCACAGCAGTGTGAGGTCTGATTACACATCTCTCCAGGGACAATACATAACACTGACTGCAGAGAGCACAGAGCACAGCAGTGCGAGGTCTGATTACACATCTCTCCAGGGACAATACATAACACTGGCTGCAGAGAGCACAGAGCACAGCAGTGCGAGGTCTGATTACACATCTCTCCAGGGACAATACATAACACTGGCTGCAGAGAGCACAGAGCACAGCAGTTTGAGGTCTGATTACACATCTCTCCAGGGACAATACATAACACTGGCTGCAGAGAGCACAGAGCACAGCAGTGTGAGGTCTGATTACACATCTCTCCAGGGACAATACATAACACTGGCTGCAGAGAGCACAGAGCACAGCAGTGTGAGGTCTGATTACACATCTCTCCAGGGACAATACATAATACTGGCTGCAGAGAGCACAGAGCACAGCAGTGTGAGGTCTGATTACACATCTCTCCAGGGTGTTTTTTCTGCATCTCTCTGTACAGAAGTGCTGCCCTGATAGCAGCCGCCTCTGCCTAAAAACAGTTCCTGTTATCTGTAAACTTGTGCGCCCCTCCCCTCCTGTATGATCCACAACCCACTGACACATGTTTTTCCTCCACAGAGGTCAGGAAACCGACTGTGCAACAGGAGTCCTGCGCCTGGAGCCTCCCCGCAGCAGCCCCACAAGCCGCAGCAGCACAGGAGGGACAGGACCATGGCTACACCTGGTGACAGCAGCGCTTCTAGCTGTGAGTATGGGCACAGGACTGCACATGGTTAACCTCTTCACCGCCACAGACACGGTTATAGATACTATAGCAGCGGCTCAGCCTGCGGGTCCACGTGCTGCATTACAACATGGTCATGAAGCTTACAATCTAGGATGTCAGGAGTCATCATGTAAAAATACCACAGAGCCTGATACATTAACCATCTCATTCCCAGCGCTGCGGTAGAGGGTGTGATACATCCTCTCAGTGGCCATGTGGAAGGGGGTGGTTACAATATATCCAATACTTTGGCCGCTTAATTACCCTGTCTCACACACTTGGTTCTTGTGTCTATCTAATCCTGGGTGGGTTTATCCTTATAGTAACCTTTGCCCCCAGGGATCAGAGATATCCTTAAATGATATAGGTAAAACTCATATCTAGAGTGGAGCAGGGAGCCGGTGTATTATGCTCCAGTATATTGTATAGTAGAGACCCCTCTATATGTCATTATCCACCATTAGCCGTCATATCTACCGTGTGTATCGTGACCATGGAGCTTACAATCTAGGGCTGAAATTCACAGAGAGAAGCAGAGCTGTAAAAACCTGACAATGATATATTGTACATACACACACACACATGCACACGCACACATGTACACAGACACACACATGCACATGCACACCCACACACATATGCACACACACACATATGCACACAGACACACTTATACACAAACGCACATGCACACAGACACAAACACATGCACATGCACACGGACACACACATGATCATGCACACAGACACAAACACATGCACACAGACACACGGACACACACATGCACATGCACACCCACACATATGCACACAGAAACACATATGCACACACATATGCACACACATATGCACACACATATGCACACACCCACGCATACACACACACATATGCACACAGACACACATATGCACACACATATGCACACACATATGCACACACCCACGCATACACACACACATATGCACACAGACACACATATGCACACACATATGCACACACATATGCACACACATATGCACACACCCACGCATACACACACACATATGCACACAGACAAACACACAGGTCTTGAGGCGCAACAATGTTGCATTCTGTTGTTTACAGTTACAAGTAATAACATCCTTTCGATAAGGTAAACACAGTATTAGATGAACACAATGTTGCAGCCTTAAAGTATCGGTAATATGAACCATCATTTCACAGATATAAGATTTCCGCCATTGATCCTATGGATAGAGGCAGTGCAGGTTTTGTACATGGATATGAGGCAGGGGGAGCAAAGCGCCACAGGAAGTGTCTTTTCATGTGTCAGTCCTAAAAATATTCCCAAATTTCACAGAGGATTGAAAGAGTGAGAAAGAGAGAGGAGGAGGGGAGACTACGGGGGCTGCTGGGTCTTAGTGCAGGGGGATGTATCTGTGTGTAGAATTACCAGGCTGTGAGCGAAACTCTAGATGTACATTAGGGCCGTCACCCTTCACTTCAATTCTCGGATTTGACCCACCGAAATGTTCGGCAAGGCGGCATCTAGAGATTTCCAGGCTGAAATCCCAACTAGACCGCATCCGTCCATCACCAGGCAGCAAATACCTGGACAAGAGGAGGCTCCAAGTGTGTTATCTGTTTCCAGGAAAGCTGAGTGATTCCTCATATCACCGTCTTCTCTCACATGACTCATTAGTACATCTACATATATAAATAGGAGATGTATCATCACATAACTAGGCTGAGTTAACATTCTGGACCCTAGGAAAGCTGAGTGACATCCCTGTGATACATGGAGCAACCAACACTGCAGCACGTGTTGGGTATTGTCCCTGGAGGGATGTGTAATCAGATCTCTGTGTACAATGTTAATTAGCTGATATATGGATTTATATTCCAGGATTGAAGCTTTTCCTCACCCTGCTGTGCTCTGTTCACTGAGCTTCTCTGAAGCTCCCTCCTTCTGCTCTAAGGAAAAGATTACAGCAGTCACCCAGAACAGGGCATACAGGCGTTTTAGCAGTTCAAGCACAGAGCACAGAAGTGTGAGGACATGCTCCCTGTGCACTTGGAGATGCTACAATCCTGGAATAACAACATACAGAAAGGTCTGATTACACATCTCTCCAGGGACAATAAATAACACTGGCTGCAGAGAGCACAGAGCACAGCAGTGTGAGGTATGATTACACATCTCTCCAGGGAAATAAATAACACTGGCTGCAGAGAGCACAGAGCACAGCAGTGTGAGGTCTGATTACACATCTCTCCAGGGACAATACATAACACTGACTGCAGAGAGCACAGAGCACAGCAGTGTGAGGTCTGATTACACATCTCTCCAGGGACAATAAATAACACTGGCTGCAGAGAGCACAGAGCACAGCAGTGTGAGGTCTGATTACACATCTCTCCAGGGACAATACATAACACTGTCCGCAGAGAGCACAGAGTACAGCAGTGTAAGGTCTGATTACACATCTCTCCAGGGACAATACATAACACTGGCTGCAGAGAGCACAGAGCACAGCAGTGTGAGGTCTGATTACACATCTCTCCAGGGACAATACATAACACTGGCTGCAGAGAGCACAGAGCACAGCAGTGTGAGGTCTGATTACACATCTCTCCAGGGACAATACATAACACTGACTGCAGAGAGCACAGAGAACAGCAGTGTGAGGTCTGATTACACATCTCTCCAGGGACAATACATAATACTGGCTGCAGCCTCTATGATCACACCTGCTGACAGTTTCCCCCACTTGTTGGATGCAGTGTTCCCCCAGACATCTCTTGTACGTCTGTATCTATGTTAGTAGGTTGTGTCCTGGACCCGGGGCCCGGCTTGCTCAATGCTTCTGTGCGGCTGAGATAAGATGCTGATGGCTCCTTGTCAGCTGATACCAGAGACCAGATAAGGAAACAGTCAGCATTGCAAAAGTACTGGCTCCCCACCAGCTTGCTTGCATATGTGGTTGATCTGAATGTATCATTAGTGAGGGGGTTCTGCAGCCCCTGCCCTGTGCTCTACGAGGAAAGGGAACATAACCGTGGGGCCCCAATGTAAGGTCTGTACCAGGCCCTATATCATGTGTGCATTGCTCCGGTCTCCTTATGTAGAAAAGACACTTTAAGGGTGCACTAAAGGCCCCTGCACCCCGGGTGCCACTGCACCCCCTCTAGTGACCCTCTGCTGTATGTAACTAAATGTATTCATCATCCAGAGGCAGAATTACAATTATATCCAGTCTATCAAATGCACAAGTCTCCAGACTGATACATTGGGGGAGAATGTACCAACTAGTAGCTGCAGGACTGTGATATATGGATTTATATTCTGGGATTATAGCTTCTCCAAGTGCACAGGGGGTGTATCCTCACACTGCGGTGCTCTGTGCTCTCTGCAGCCAGCTTTCTGTATTGTCTGTTTGTGTAATCAGTCCTGTGTCCTGCTGCTACTAACAGCATACACAAAGGTCTGATTACACATCTCTCCAGGGACAATACATAAGAATGCCTGCAAAGAGCACAGAGCACAGCAGTGTGAAATCTGATTACACATATCTCCAGGGACAATACATCACACTGGCTGCAGAGAGCACAGGGCAAAGCAGTGTGAGGTCTGATTACACATATCTCCAGGGACAATATATAACACTGGCTGCAGAGAGCACAGGGCACAGCAGTGTGAGGTCTGATTACATATCTCTCCAGGGAGAATACATAAGAATGGCTGCAGAGAGCACAGAGCACAGCAGTGTGAGGTCTGATTACACATCTCTCCAGGGACAATGCATAACACTGGCTGCAGAGAGCACAGAGCACAGCAGTGTGAGGTCTGATTCCACATCTCTCCAGGGACAATACATAACACTGGCTGCAGAGAGCACAGAGCACAGCAGTGTGAGGTCTGATTACACATCTCTCCAGGGAGAATACATAAGAATGGCTGCAGAGAGCACAGAGCACAGCAGTGTGAGGTCTGATTACACATCTCTCCAGGGACAATACCTAACACTGGCTGCAGAGAGCACAGAGCGCAGCAGTGTGAGGTCTGATTACACATCTCTCCAGGGACATACATAACACTGGCTGCAGAGAGCACAGAGCACAGCAGTGTGAGGTCTGATTACACATCTCTCCAGGGACAATACATAACACTGGCTACAGTCTACATGGTCCTTTCAGCCCTTGCAGCACCCTATTTCCTGCATTTCCTCCTTGTCTGTGTGACGAGGCCTCTCTCTACACTTGGAGCGGCTGCAGGTTTTGGGTTTCTGGCTTCTCTGATGAAGCAGTAATGATCTGGGTGCAGTCACGGCACTCTGTGATTGATGTTGCGCCCCCTGGCCTCCCGTATGTTCAGCTTCGGTCCCCCCCATGTACATAGTCCTGGGGCCCCGGGTACACGTATCACACATTGTAGCATCACACTCCATTAGGTTCCATCTGTCCTGCAGCCGCCGCTCCATCAATCCTCCCGCTAATACAAACAGGATCTTCCTACATCCTGTCCGGGAGAGACTCCGGGGATCAGGATACTCCAGCATTTCCCCCGAGACCATGAGATCCTCAGGCACGTTCTTACTAATCCTATTTATCTGTATCTGGGAAAGCTGGGTGACAACAAGTACAATCCCTGCTAGGACTCCGGCTATGTGCTGCACTATGACTGAGGGGCTTATTTGTTCATTCCTAGGATCAGAAATCTGAGAAATTGAAATATAACAAACGTAATAAATGCCACCCAGCTTTCCTAGACTCCTGAAAATGATGTGCTAATACATGTACTAGTTATTTCAGGACTACATTCAAAATTACCCAGCTTTCCTTGCATCCTTAG
>NW_027285701.1:0-29838 GCF_040894005.1 Engystomops pustulosus | reverse complement strand
CGAAGAGCAGCGGTGCCATCACTGAGAATACAGCCTATCCATCACTAGAGAGCAGCGGTGTCATCACTGAGCATACATCCTATCCATCACTAGAGAGCAGCGGTGCCATCACTGAGAATACAGCCTATCCATCACTAGAGAGCAGCGGTGCCATCACTGAGAATACAGCCTATCCATCACTAGAGAGCAGCGGTGCCATCACTGAGAATACAGCCTATCCATCACTAGAGAGCAGCGGTGCCATCACTGAGAATACAGCCTATCCATCACTAGAGAGCAGCGGTGCCATCACTGAGAATACAGCCTATCCATCACTAGAGAGCAGCGGTGCCATCACTGACAATACAGCCTATCCATCACTAGAGAGCAGCGGTGTCATCACTGAGAATACAGCCTATCTATCACTAGAGAGCAGCGGTGCCATCACTGAGAATACAGCCTATCCATCACTAGAGAGCAGCGGTGCCATCATTAACAATACGGCCTATCCATCAACTCTAGATGAACGAAGAAGAATGGGGGAACCTCCAGCCTCTAGATGTACAGAGAAGAATGGGGAACCTCCAGCCTCTAGATGTACAAAGAAGAATGGGGGAACCTCCAGCCTCTAGATGTACAGAGAAGAATGGGGGAACCTCCAGCCTCTAGATGTACAGAGAAGAATGGGGGAACCTCCAGCCTCTAGATGTACAGAGAAGAATGGGGGAACCTCCAGCCTCTAGATGTACAGAGAAGAATGGGGGATCCTCCAGCCTCTAGATGTACAGAGAAGAATGGGGGAACCTCCAGCCTCTAGATGTACAGAGAAGAATGGAGGAACCCCCAGCCTCTAGATGTACAGAGAAGAATGGAGGAACCCCCAGCCTCTAGATGTACAAAGAAGAATGGGGGAACCTCCAGCCTCTAGATGTACAAAGAAGAATGGGGGAACCTCCAGCCTCTAGATGTACAAAGAAGAATGGGGGAACCTCCAGCCTCTAGATGTACAGAGAAGAATGGGGGGACCTCCAGCCTCTAGATGTACAGAGAAGAATGGAGGAACCTCCAGCCTCTAGATGTACAGAGAAGAATGGAGGAACCTCCAGCCTCTAGATGTACAAAGAAGAATGGGGGAACCTCCAGCCTCTAGATGTACAAAGAAGAATGGGGGAACCTCCAGCCTCTAGATGTACAGAGAAGAATGGAGGAACCTCCAGCCTCTAGATGTACAGAGAAGAATAGAGGAACCTCCAGCCTCTAGATGTACAAAGAAGAATGGGGGGAACCTCCAGCCTCTAGATGTACAAAGAAGAATGGGAGAACCTCCAGCCTCTAGATGTACAAAGAAGAATGGAGGAACCTCCAGCCTCTAGATGTACAAAGAAGAATGGGGGAACCTCCAGCCTCTAGATGTACAAAGAAGAATGGGGGAACCTCCAGCCTCTAGATGTACAGAGAAGAATGGGGGAACCTCCAGCCTCTAGATGTACAGAGAAGAATGGAGGGACCTCCAGCCTCTAGATGTACAGAGAAGAATGGGGGAACCTCCAGCCTCTAGATGTACAGAGAAGAATGGGGGAACCTCCAGCCTCTAGATATACAGAGAAGAATGGGGGAACCTCCAGCCTCTAGATGCACAAAGAAGAATGGGGGAACCTCCAGCCTCTAGATGTACAGAGAAGAATGGGGGAACCTCCAGCCTGTAGATATACAGAGAAGAATGGAGGAACCTCCAGCCTCTAGATGTACAGAGAAGAATAGAGGAACCTCCAGCCTCTAGATGTACAAAGAAGAATGGGGGGAACCTCCAGCCTCTAGATGTACAAAGAAGAATGGGAGAACCTCCAGCCTCTAGATGTACAAAGAAGAATGGAGGAACCTCCAGCCTCTAGATGTACAAAGAAGAATGGGGGAACCTCCAGCCTCTAGATGTACAAAGAAGAATGGGGGAACCTCCAGCCTCTAGATGTACAGAGAAGAATGGGGGAACCTCCAGCCTCTAGATGTACAGAGAAGAATGGAGGGACCTCCAGCCTCTAGATGTACAGAGAAGAATGGGGGAACCTCCAGCCTCTAGATATACAGAGAAGAATGGGGGAACCTCCAGCCTCTAGATGCACAAAGAAGAATGGGGGAACCTCCAGCCTCTAGATGTACAGAGAAGAATGGGGGAACCTCCAGCCTCTAGATGTACAAAGAAGAATGGAGGAACCTCAGGCCTCTAGATGTACAGAGAAGAATGGGGGAACCTCCAGCCTCTAGATCAGTGGTGGCGAACCTATGGCACGGTTGCCAGAGGTAGCACTCGGAGCCCTTTCTGTGGGCACCCAGGCCTTCACCCCAACACAAAGTTTGCCAGCTAGGACTCAAGGCTGTCTCATTGGAGCTCCTGCTCTGGCTCCCCTGATTCTTCCTCTTCAGGGGATCCTGGAGGGAAGCTACAATCCAAATTTCTCCATTATCTTTCTAATGTATTGGTGAACTCAGGACGCCCATACGATTAAAACCTGTGATACAGCAGGGATCAATAAGTTACTGCTTAAATTGTTATGTTGGCACTTTGAGACATATAAGTGGGTTTTGGTTGTAGTTTGGGCACTCCGTCTCCAAAAGGTTGGCCATCACTGGTCTAGAGGAACAAAGCAGAATGGAGGGACCTCTGGATGTACAAGCCATTGTAGATGGGGATTATGACTTTGGTAGAATCCAACTATAAAAAGACTAAATGTAGAGTTTATATAATGAGCATCCAAAGTGCCAGTAGGAATTGCAGTTCTGGAGCACAAACTTCTGCTCCAACAAGTAAACTATTTTCTTCATTTCTCTAGATACACTCTGTGGTGAGAGGCTGGAGGTGCCTCTGATTCTAGTTCCGGCTCCTATGTGGTAAATACAAGTAAGAGAAAAGCCTCCTAACACTTGTGTTTGCTCCCGGGAGATGAATATAGGGAGCGCGCAGCCTGGTCAGGGGCTCTGCCCGCTCCCTGCCTTGGTAATATGTGCCGATTTCCTCTTGAGTCATAAGTCTCCATTCCACATTTAACCCTATATGTAGATCTCCTGTACAGACACAGTCCCTCATCCCATGAAATTTTTCATATTTTAAAGAAATCTCCCATCAAAATCCATCCTGATAAATCAGGGACATTACTGATAGATCCAGGCACCGGGACTGTGGTATCTCCTTATATCTGCTTTCCATGGCCTCCCTTCTGCTTATTCTGAACTTTCTCCTCCCTCTGCCTGATGTAATCTCAGGGTAGGACAATCACTATATACAGCCACCCCAGTAATAACTATATACAGCTCCCAGTATTCACTATATACAGCCTTAAGTAAGCACTATACACAGTCTCCAACAATCACTATATACAGCCCCCACAGTAATCACTATATACAGCCCCCAGTAATCACTATATACAGCCCCCCAGTATTCACTATATACAGCCCCCCAGTAATCACTATATACAGCTCCCCCAGCAATCACTATATACAGCTCCCCCAGCAATCACTATATACAGCTCCCCCAGCAATCACTATATACAGCTCTCCCAGCAATCGCTATATACAGCCTCCCCAGCAATCGCTATATACAGCCTCCCCAGTAATAACTATATACAGCTCCCAGTATTCACTATATACAGCCTTAAGTAAGCACTATACACAGTCTCCAACAATCACTATATACAGCCCCCACAGTAATCACTATATACAGCCCCCAGTAATCACTATATACAGCCCCCCAGTATTCACTATATACAGCCCCCCAGTAATCACTATATACAGCTCCCCCAGCAATCACTATATACAGCTCCCCCAGCAATCACTATATACAGCTCCCCCAGCAATCACTATATACAGCTCTCCCAGCAATCACTATATACAGCTCTCCCAGCAATCACTATATACAGCTCTCCCAGCAATCACTATATACAGCTCCCCCAGCAATCACTATATACAGCTCCCCCAGCAATCACTATATACAGCTCCCCCAGCAATCATTATATACAGCTCCCCCAGCAATCACTGTATACAGCTCCCCCAGCAATCACTATATACAGCCTCCCAGTAATCACTATATACAGCTCCCCAGAAATCACTATATACAGCTCCCCCAGCAACCACTATATACAGCTCCCCCAGCAATCACTATATACAGCTCCCCCAGCAACCACTATATACAGCTCCCCCAGCAACCACTATATACAGCTCCCCCAGCAATCACTATATACAGCCTCCCAGTAATCACTATATACAGCTCCCCAGAAATCACTATATACAGCTCCCCCAGCAACCACTATATACAGCTCCCCCAGTAATCACTATATACAGCTCCCTCAGCAATCACTATATACAGCTCCCCCAGCAATCACTATATACAGCTCCCCCAGCAATCACTATATACAGCTCCCCCAGCAATCACTATATACAGCTCCCCCAGCAATCACTATATACAGCTCCCCCAGCAATCACTGTATACAGCCTCACAGTAATCACTATATACAACCCCCACCACCAATCACTATTTAGTTTCCCCAGCAATCACTATATACAGCCATAACCATCCATCTTATTGCGGCCTCCCCCCTTTTTGCATCCGCTCCTTGAATCTGCCCGGCGTGGACAAGACCTGTTACACATGAATCAAGCAACCATGACAGGTCTAGTGCCAGGCCACGCCAAATTCAGCCACTCAGGTACCAGGAGAACTCAGCTGCCCCCGCACTGAAAGGAGATGCCCCGGTGAGACGACTTTGCACTACTAATTGGCTTATTTTACGCCAGAAAACTGGGACAAAATCAGGTTATATTTATTCTTGCCGCACTGACTATCATAGGCCACACTCCCTGGTCCCACAAAATAACTTTAATCTTTGATAAATGTGGTGCAGACAAATTACCACAAAATTCTGTCATGAACAGATCTGCCGCAATGTTCGGACGTGCAAATATAGATGCTAGTACAACAAGTCTCAGCAAGTCAACAGAAGTCAGCTACCAGTCCTCCGTACTACGACCTCTGGGAGATGAGTGGAACAAGGGGGATGCAGGTTTCTTCTAGTACGATGATGACGTGATCATCCCAAGAGAATAGAGACCCCTAGGTCACATGTTATTTTAACCCATTAGTAGGACATTCCCTGAGTGCCTCTGGGAGGGTCTTGGTTTCCCTCATCTTGGGTGCCGTAGGAAGGTCATAGCGGTCCAGCTACCAGAAGATTTAGCACCCCCGCACGTCTTGACCTTAATTATGGCTTCTCTTCAATCTTTCCACTAGAGGTTCTGCAGATCTCCCATCCCAGGGTCCTAGAACAGATTGAGACCCAGGAGGGCCTTTGCCCCAAAATATGACCAATACACAAGTAGGACGTACTATAACTCCCATATGGAATTACATCTTGGAGAGATCTTTTGAAGTAGGACTCTGTAGGGTCCGCTCCAGTTATTCTGCCAAAGCTGGGAAAATCCTGTCTCAGAGCCTTCAAGGCCGGACCACCTACCGGGGTAGTTGTCTCCGACAAGCTTGGAAAGACTATGTTACTTTCACATATTCTCCACGAAGGGTTAAAGTCAACAATATTGAAGATCTAAGATTAGAAAAATTTCTTCTAGCTTAGGCTAGTGAAAGGGAAAGTTTAGCATCGGTAGGGGGTCGGTGCTTAATTCTATAATGGCCGACTAAAAGTTTATGGTTGGAAGTGGGTTCACGCCAACATTCCTGGTGGTCCAAATCATTGAAGGTCTAGTATTGTAAGAGGGTAAATGGTAAAATATATGGTGGACTAGGGCAGTGAAAGGGTTTATGTCAACACTGGCTAAAGGAGGAGGAGTTACCTGCGAAACATTGCGGTCCACACCTGTTCGTTCCGTGAAGCCCCATGAACTGCTGGACGCTATACTCAATACTTGTTACCATAACACTATGGACGATGAATGAGAAGAAGTTTGCTGATGTGTTCCCCCTTTTTTACTGAATTATGAAATAATAATAATAATAAAACGATATATCATCTTACAAGAAATCTTTGTGTGCAGTCGCGGTGAAGACTACGGGATTCTTCGTAAATGTGTAGCCTGATGGAATTTAGCGTCCAGAATAATGGCTTCTTATTGATGTTTTCAAACATTAGCCAATGACATCCCTCTATGTGCCAAAAAAAGGGGCAACATCCTTGGAGGTCTAATGTTGTGGAGCGATTATTAACAGCATCCCTGGTGGGCTGGGGTAGTAAAATGGTTAATGCTAACACAGCCTACAGTCCAGTGGTGGCTTAAAGTAGGGAAACAGTTTAGTCCTTAGATCTGAGGACATCCGCGGTGTGAAGCGAAGCCTATTTATACCTTTGATGGTCTACAGTAATAAAAGGGGAATTGTTACTATCTCAGAAAGAGAGTAATGCTAAAATCCCTGGTGGTCTGAGATAGAAACGCGTATATTGTCAACGAAATTGATGTTGGAGATTTGGAGGGTCCTTGCTCCAGTCTAATAGGTGACACCACATCTAACCTGATTCCATCCCGCGTGAGGTCATCTCTGCTGCATCGGTGGTGGAAGTATCCAAAGTAAAAGTTTACAATGTAATAAAATGGTCCATATTATGTGGTGGGATACGAGCAGCTGTGATAGTCCCCGGTGTATCGCCAGGTGTCATGACATAATATACGGCCACCATCTGCCCCACAGCAGGGTCATACACAGGGGGCTCACGTAGGATGTGCTCATCATATAGGAAGCTGCCGGTGACTGGGGGGTGCAGTTATGCAATGCTACACAGAGGCCACACGAGAGCCCCTGCCCCCCCTCACATCAGATCCTCCCCCGCATAGAATCAGGGATGTCATGTATATTATTTTTATGAGAAAATTCTGTGGTTTTATGAGTTTCTTGCAGAGTCATCATCCAAGTGGTTACAGAAACAGTCAAGAATAAAGATCCAGCCAAGTGCCCTGAGAAGAAGAATGTCCACGGATAACCACAAAACTCCCAGGGAGTGTGGGAAAAAATCCTGAAGTGGCGGCTACAAGGAATGCTCAGAAGCTCCGGTATCAACAAACACCATCATGGAAGAGGGTGCAAGCCCAGACCACACGGAGCATAACCGGACCCCACACCCCGATCTACCACTGTACAGAGAGCACAACCAGACCACGCTCCCCGATCTACCACTGTACAGAGCATAACCGGACCCCACTCCCCGATCTACCACTGTACAGAGAGCATAACCGGACCCCACTCCCCGATCTACCACTGTACAGAGCATAACCGGACCACACTCCCCGATCTACCACTGTACAGAGAGCATAACCAGACCACACTCCCCGATCTACCACTGTACAGAGAGCATAACCGGACCCCACTCCCCGATCTACCACTGTACAGAGAGCATAACCGGACCCCACTCCCCGATCTACCACTGTACAGAGAGCATAACCGGACCCCACTCCCCGATCTACCACTGTACAGAGAGCATAACCGGACCACACTCCCCGATCTACCACTGTACAGAGAGCATAACCGGACCACACTCCCCGATCTACCACTGTACAGAGAGCATAACCGGACCACACTCCCCGATCTACCACTGTACAGAGAGCATAACCGGACCACACTCCCCGATCTACCACTGTACAGAGAGCATAACCAGACCACACTCCCCGATCTACCACTATACAGAGACAATAACCAGACCACACTCCCAAATCTACCACTGTACAGAGAGCATAACCGGACCACACTCCCCCATCTACCACTGTACAGAGAGCATAACCGGACCCCACTCCCCGATCTACCACTGTACAGAGACCATAACCGGACCACACTCCCCGATCTACCACTGTACAGAGAGCATAACCAGACCACACTCCCCGATCTACCACTGTACAGAGAGCATAACCAGACCACACTCCCCGATCTACCACTGTACAGAGAGCATAACCAGACCCCACTCCCCGATCTACCACTGTACAGAGAGCATAACCAGACCACACACCCCGATCTACCACTGTACAGAGAGCGTAACCAGACCACACTCCCCGATCTACCAGTGTACAGAGAGCATAACCAGACCACACTCCCCGATCTACCAGTGTACACAGAGCATAACCAGACCACATTCCCCGATCTACCAGTGTACAGAGAGCATAACCAGACCACACTCCCCGATCTACCAGTGTACAGAGAGCATAACCAGACCACACTCCCCGATCTACCAGTGTACACAGAGCATAACCAGACCACACTCCCCGATCTACCACTATACAGAGACCATAACCAGACCACACTCCCAGATCTACCACTGTACAGAGAGCATAACCGGACCACACTCCCCGATCTACCACTGTACAGAGACCATAACCGGACCACACTCCCCGATCTACCACTGTACAGAGAGCATAACCGGACCACACTCCCCGATCTACCACTGTACAGAGAGCATAACCGGACCACACTCCCCGATCTACCACTGTACAGAGAGCATAACCAGACCACACTCCCCGATCTACCACTGTACAGAGAGCATAACCAGACCACACTCCCCGATCTACCACTGTACAGAGAGCATAACCAGACCACACTCCCCAATCTACCACTGTACAGAGAGCATAACCAGACCCCACTCCCCGATCTACCACTGTACAGAGAGCATAACCGGACCCCACTCCCCGATCTACCACTGTACAGAGAGCATAACCAGACCACACTCCCCGATCTACTACTGTACAGAGAGCATAACCAGACCACACTCCCCGATCTACCACTGTACAGAGAGCATAACCAGACCACACTCCCCGATCTACCACTGTACAGAGAGCATAACCAGACCACACTCCCCAATCTACCACTGTACAGAGAGCATAACCAGACCCCACTCCCCGATCTACCACTGTACAGAGAGCATAACCGGACCCCACTCCCCGATCTACCACTGTACAGAGAGCATAACCAGACCACACTCCCCGATCTACTACTGTACAGAGAGCATAACCAGACCACACTCCCCGATCTACCACTGTACAGAGAGCATAACCAGACCACACTCCCCGATCTACCACTGTACAGAGAGCATAACCAGACCACACTCCCCGATCTACCACTGTACAGAGAGCATAACCAGACCACACTCCCCGATCTACCACTGTACAGAGAGCATAACCAGACCACACTCCCCGATCTACCACTGTACAGAGAGCATAACCAGACCACACTCCCCGATCTACCAGTGTACAGAGAGCATAACCAGACCACACTCCCCGATCTACCACTGTACAGAGAGCATAACCAGACCACACTCCCCGATCTACCACTGTACAGAGAGCATAACCAGACCACACTCCCCGATCTACCACTGTACAGAGAGCATAACCAGACCACACTCCCCGATCTACCACTGTACAGAGAGCATAACCAGACCACACGCCCCGATCTATCACTGTACAGAGAGCATAACCGGACCCCACTCCCCGATCTACCACTGTACAGAGAGCATAACCAGACCACACTCCCCGATCTACCACTGTACAGAGCATAACCAGACCACACTCCCCGATCTACCACTGTACAGAGAGCATAACCGGACCACACTCCCCGATCTACCACTGTACAGAGAGCATAACCAGACCACACTCCCCGATCTACCACTGTACAGAGAGCATAACCAGACCACACTCCCCAATCTACCACTGTACAGAGAGCATAACCGGACCACACTCCCCGATCTACCACTGTACAGAGAGCATAACCGGGTCACAGGCCGCCGATCTACCACTGTACAGAGAGCATAACCAGACCACACTCCCCGATCTACCACTGTACAGAGAGCATAACCAGACCACACTCCCCGATCTACCACTGTACAGAGACCATAACCAGACCACACTCCCCAATCTACCACTGTACAGAGAGCATAACCAGACCACACTCCCCGATCTACCAGTGTACAGAGAGCATAACCAGACCACACTCCCCGATCTACCACTGTACAGAGAGCATAACCAGACCACACTCCCCGATCTACCACTGTACAGAGACCATAACCAGACCACACTCCCCGATCTACCACTGTACAGAGAGCATAACCAGACCACACTCCCCGATCTACCACTGTACAGAGAGCATAACCAGACCACACGCCCCGATCTATCACTGTACAGAGAGCATAACCGGACCCCACTCCCCGATCTACCACTGTACAGAGAGCATAACCAGACCACACTCCCCGATCTACCACTGTACAGAGCATAACCAGACCACACTCCCCGATCTACCACTGTACAGAGAGCATAACCGGACCACACTCCCCGATCTACCACTGTACAGAGAGCATAACCAGACCACACTCCCCGATCTACCACTGTACAGAGAGCATAACCAGACCACACTCCCCAATCTACCACTGTACAGAGAGCATAACCGGACCACACTCCCCGATCTACCACTGTACAGAGAGCATAACCGGGTCACAGGCCGCCGATCTACCACTGTACAGAGAGCATAACCAGACCACACTCCCCGATCTACCACTGTACAGAGAGCATAACCAGACCACACTCCCCAATCTACCACTGTACAGAGAGCATAACCGGACCACACTCCCCGATCTACCACTGTACAGAGAGCATAACCGGGTCACAGGCCGCCGATCTACCACTGTACAGAGACCATAACCAGACCACACTCCCCGATCTACCACTGTACAGAGAGCATAACCGGACCACACTCCCCAATCTACCACTGTACAGAGACCATAACCAGACCACACGCCCCGATCTACCACTGTACAGAGCATAACCAGACCACACGCCCCGATCTACCACTGTACAGAGCATAACCAGACCACACTCCCCGATCTACCACTGTACAGAGAGCATAACCAGACCACACTCCCCGATCTACCACTGTACAGAGAGCATAACCAGACCACACTCCCCGATCTACCACTGTACAGAGAGCATAACCAGACCACACTCCCCGATCTACCACTGTACAGAGAGCATAACCAGACCACACTCCCCGATCTACCACTGTACAGAGACCATAACCAGACCACACTCCCCGATCTACCACTGTACAGAGAGCATAACCGGACCACACTCCCCGATCTACCACTGTACAGAGAGCATAACCAGACCACACTCCCCGATCTACCACTGTACAGAGAGCAT
The DNA here is from genome assembly GCF_040894005.1 of Engystomops pustulosus. Lineage (NCBI taxonomy): Eukaryota > Metazoa > Chordata > Amphibia > Anura > Leptodactylidae > Engystomops > Engystomops pustulosus. The sequence goes on along the minus strand of NW_027285701.1, from coordinate 18,696 downwards.
AACCAGACCACACGCCCCGATCTATCACTGTACAGAGAGCATAACCAGACCACACTCCCCGATCTACCACTGTACAGAGAGCATAACCAGACCACACTCCCCGATCTACCACTGTACAGAGAGCATAACCAGACCACACTCCCCGATCTACCACTGTACAGAGAGCATAACCAGACCACACTCCCCGATCTATCACTGTACAGAGAGCATAACCGGACCCCACTCCCCGATCTACCACTGTACAGAGAGCATAACCAGACCACACTCCCCGATCTACCACTGTACAGAGCATAACCAGACCACACTCCCCGATCTACCACTGTACAGAGAGCATAACCAGACCACACGCCCCGATCTATCACTGTACAGAGAGCATAACCGGACCCCACTCCCCGATCTACCACTGTACAGAGAGCATAACCAGACCACACTCCCCGATCTACCACTGTACAGAGCATAACCAGACCACACTCCCCGATCTACCACTGTACAGAGAGCATAACCGGACCACACTCCCCGATCTACCACTGTACAGAGAGCATAACCAGACCACACTCCCCGATCTACCACTGTACAGAGAGCATAACCAGACCACACTCCCCAATCTACCACTGTACAGAGAGCATAACCGGACCACACTCCCCGATCTACCACTGTACAGAGAGCATAACCGGGTCACAGGCCGCCGATCTACCACTGTACAGAGAGCATAACCAGACCACACTCCCCGATCTACCACTGTACAGAGAGCATAACCAGACCACACTCCCCAATCTACCACTGTACAGAGAGCATAACCGGACCACACTCCCCGATCTACCACTGTACAGAGAGCATAACCGGGTCACAGGCCGCCGATCTACCACTGTACAGAGACCATAACCAGACCACACTCCCCGATCTACCACTGTACAGAGAGCATAACCGGACCACACTCCCCAATCTACCACTGTACAGAGACCATAACCAGACCACACGCCCCGATCTACCACTGTACAGAGCATAACCAGACCACACGCCCCGATCTACCACTGTACAGAGCATAACCAGACCACACTCCCCGATCTACCACTGTACAGAGAGCATAACCAGACCACACTCCCCGATCTACCACTGTACAGAGAGCATAACCAGACCACACTCCCCGATCTACCACTGTACAGAGAGCATAACCAGACCACACTCCCCGATCTACCACTGTACAGAGAGCATAACCAGACCACACTCCCCGATCTACCACTGTACAGAGACCATAACCAGACCACACTCCCCGATCTACCACTGTACAGAGAGCATAACCGGACCACACTCCCCGATCTACCACTGTACAGAGAGCATAACCAGACCACACTCCCCGATCTACCACTGTACAGAGAGCATAACCAGACCACACGCCCCGATCTATCACTGTACAGAGAGCATAACCAGACCACACTCCCCGATCTACCACTGTACAGAGAGCATAACCAGACCACACTCCCCGATCTACCACTGTACAGAGAGCATAACCAGACCACACTCCCCGATCTACCACTGTACAGAGAGCATAACCAGACCACACTCCCCGATCTACCACTGTACAGAGAGCATAACCAGACCACACGCCCCGATCTATCACTGTACAGAGAGCATAACCAGACCACACTCCCCGATCTACCACTGTACAGAGAGCATAACCAGACCACACTCCCCGATCTACCACTGTACAGAGAGCATAACCAGACCACACTCCCCGATCTACCACTGTACAGAGCATAACCAGACCACACTCCCCGATCTACCACTGTACAGAGAGCATAACCGGACCACACTCCCCGATCTACCACTGTACAGAGAGCATAACCAGACCACACTCCCCGATCTACCACTGTACAGAGAGCATAACCAGACCACACTCCCCAATCTACCACTGTACAGAGAGCATAACCGGACCACACTCCCCGATCTACCACTGTACAGAGAGCATAACCAGACCACACTCCCCGATCTACCACTGTACAGAGAGCATAACCAGACCACACTCCCCGATCTACCACTGTACAGAGACCATAACCAGACCACACTCCCCGATCTACCACTGTACAGAGAGCATAACCGGACCACACTCCCCAATCTACCACTGTACAGAGACCATAACCAGACCACACGCCCCGATCTACCACTGTACAGAGCATAACCAGACCACACTCCCCGATCTACCACTGTACAGAGAGCATAACCAGACCACACTCCCCGATCTACCACTGTACAGAGAGCATAACCGGACCACACATCCCGATCTACCACTGTACAGAGAGCATAACCAGACCACACTCCCCGATCTACCACTGTACAGAGCATAACCAGACCCCACTCCCCGATCTACCACTGTACAGAGACCATAACCAGACCACACTCCCCGATCTACCACTGTACAGAGAGCATAACCAGACCACATTTCTAATAGGGTACTGGCCACATCTTCCTAAACTGCTTGTCTTCTAAGGCCACATAGAGCAATCACTGGCCACAGAACCTGTCCTCAATACAAAGAGCTTCCAAATCCCTGCATTTCCCCCCAGTTTGCACATTCCTGAACTTCTTTCATATTTATATATATTCTATAAAAGTACAGCAAAGTCCTGCAGATTATGGGGTTTCCTGTGCAGGTCATAGAAATCATCACATACTATCATACCAGGAGGCCAGAGCCATCACATCACTACTACTCACCAGTGCCTGCTCCATAGTTATTACATAGTTACTAGAGACTTAGAACTGTGTACAAAAGAAGAACCTTTGTATATAAACACTGCACTAAGATACTGCACTCACTATTCTGCTGGTGTATGTTACCTGCACATTTTGAATGACTTTCCCATGTATCTTTAGAGTGGGCTCTTCCTGATCTGATGCCAAGGCTGTGTTTTCTACTCCAGCTAAGAATATACTCAATAATCAATACAGATGCTGAGCCACTAATCCTGCAGCTGCATCCCCCTCACCTGTGATATTACTATAGACAGATCTTCTTAAGTGTCTGGATAATGTCATAGAGAACCATGATCTGTTGGTAGAGGACGCTAATCCTTATGAAGCTCATCCAAAGCTTCCTATCCTCTCGTACACGGCTCTCTGCGGGCTGTATAGCCGGGCCGTATCTCTGCTGCACTCTCTCCCCTCATCTGCTTCTAATTTTCTGCTCCGCCTTGGGATACAAAGACGAGGAAATAGCACTTCAGTGAGACACGATGTGTACATGGGCAAAAAAGAAGTAAAAATGGACCTCACGTGACAAGCAACCGAGAACAAAAACAGACCGAGCCCGGAATATTAATGAGAACCCTCCGAGGACTGACCTGGGAGCGGCACCGCAAAAGCCTTGGCACAAAATAAGAGAAAGCCCAAATACTTGGGTCAGGGAAATGAAAAATAATAGTCCAGGAGAGCAAAACGTGTGGACAGCTTGGAAAGGGATGAGAAGCTTCGTCAGGAGATAGTAATTACTCAGCACTCCCTGCTGGGGGCGCCGCTTTCATCTAATAATGGGGTTCAGGTCAAGGTCTTTGGGACAATCAGTTCGCTCTTCAAGTTACTTCTCAGGAAACGGCGCGACACTGATGACCGGGTCACGTGGCTTCAGAGGATCCAACGATGGTCCAAATAACTGGAGCCTCAGCACAGAAACCTAATCCAGGAGCGAGGTAGGAGCAGTAGTTCAAGGGTCCTGCGTTTTGGAGTAACACACAAAGATATGGAATGGTTGGTAGTTACACCATCTTACTCATGGACCACCTCAGAACTACCCATTAGGAGATACAATGTAGTAGATCACTAGGACATGGACTACCGGCACGGCCATTACATAGCACTAAATGCTTCATTACTTTGATGAACATACTAGTCCTACCAGAGAAGACAAACTACATCCAAGTGATCCTGGTCTTCAGTAACAACAATCCCACATGCTCAGGGATAAGGTAGTAGGAAGGTGCCTGAGCAATAGGGATAAGGTAGTAGGAAGGTGCCTGAGCAATAGGGATAAGGTAGTAGGAAGGTGCCTGAGCAATAGGGATAAGGTAGTAGGAAGGTGCCTGAGCAATAGGGATAAGGTAGTAGGAAGGTGCCTGAGCAATAGGGCTAAGGTAGTAGGAAGGTGCCTGAGCAATAGGGCTAAGGTAGTAGGAAGGTGCCTGAGCAATAGGGCTAAGGTAGTAGGAAGGTGCCTGAGCAATAGGGCTAAGGTAGTAGGAAGGTGCCTGAGCAATAAGGTTCCTAACCTTTAGCATCATGTCATGGATTATCCTTGTCACCAGAGTCTGCCCACTGCCTTCTTACCCAACCCTAAACCTAATCTGCAGGTCCTGACCTCTAGCTCATCACTATATTGACCCTGGTCCTCCTTCCCTGACCGGCAGTCTGTGTACCGATCTACCTGCCCTTACCATGGCCTGTCCACTGACCCCCTCCATGTCATGCATTGGCATCTCTGGACCCTTTGGTGGAAAGTTCACATAGCTACCTGGAGGCTCTTCTTCAGGCCCTTGCAAAAGGCTTTAAAGGATGAATTTCTGGGGACTACTTAGGGACAGCCTCAGGAAAAGCCCCAAGTTATATCTGGGCAGTAGCAATGTGGTTTATTCTACATCTAATTATCATAGTCATAAGGGGGGAGGGGGGTACGAGATCTGTGAGAGATGACTTCACATGACTCCTTGACTTTGAGGATGGAGGGAAACGCCCACAAGACTCTGTCTTTGACGACAAGGAGCCAAGAAAATTTTCAAAGTTTTTTTTTTTTTAACGTGACAGGCAAAATGGACTTTTATAAGAAAAGAACCTTGGGAATAAGGAGGAAAATTGTTTCAGTCACCAGTCATTAGGCTTAAATGTGAAAAGCTGATGATAGGTTCCCATTAACACTAAACATCACAGATATCACAGAGAGCCGACGCGAGCTGCAGCTATTAGTTTATTTGCCAACTTGCTCATCCATGCACCCACACAGAGACATGCAGCGAGAAGAGGACAATATTGTCAGTGACGCCCAGGAACATCTTCCAGAAGACCACACGAGCGACCGAGCGCGTAGATAAAAACAATGACTACGCTCTGCGAGATGTCCGATGGTGAACGAGAGGATAAAAATGTTAAAACCTTCCATCATAGAGTCAAGGCAGGATGTACAGAGTTTCCGGTGGCTTCTGGCACAACGCGACGCACAGGGCCGTCACCAGGCTCATCACCCTTATCTGAAGAGACTTCTCTGTCCCCAAATTCTCCATGATACATGGAGCCCCTGCCGATCCACCCCGGAGGGACCCGTGGCAGAGGAGTCAGGCTGGAGCAGTAAAGCAGGTACTGAATGCAGAGGTTCTCTTTACTTTGGCATTGAGAAGAAGTTCCCCAGAGCGATGTGAATCAGTCCATATGTCTGTGACTATTGGGCCCAGTCCGCTTTACATAAAGTCGTCCGAGTCGTTGCCGTCCTGTAGGAAAAAAAAAAAAAAAAATGTCTTCACTGAAAACTGCGCCATTTACGGTGTGTAGTGCGGCTGCTGTAAAGGAAATACAGTCTTCCCAGTTCCTCAGGGGCGGGGCTAGACAGACAGTTTATCTGAGCAGAGAGGATGATACTGGGGATGGTTGTGCTCTCCAGCCCAAAAATATTACGGTGGAAAGGGGCTAAGCCCTAATAATAACACATTGCACCTGTCTGCAGCATGGACATTGGGGGTTGTTTCTATGCTTTCGGCTACATTATTATACCTACCTTTCACATCTTCCCAGTTTAAGAGAGACCCAATTGGGGAGCTACAACAAGGCACCTTTGATAACTCCCGTGATCGGTGCCACCATTTTCCCTAGGATCGTTGCTCCCCAGTTTACGCTGCTGCAGCAGAGTTTGAAGGGTTAACCCCCACGATCAGTGCTCAAAGCCAAACCTTTGTTCAAACTTCTGTCAAACTCCAACTAAGGCTAAATTTACACTGCCGTGAGCCCGCCGCGCCGTAGCACGGCGGGCACACGGCAGCGCGGGGAGAGGAGGAGGAGGTGAGCGCAGCTCACCCCCGCCCCTCTCCATAGCGATCTATGGCCGTGGCGCCCTAATACGGGAAAAGATAGGACATGTCCTATCTTTTCCCGGGCTACGGAGCGGTACGGTGCCGCACGTGTGCTGCACCGTACCGCTCCCGTAGGGCGCCGCGAGCCCATAGAAGTGTATGGGGGACGTATATCGGCCGTATATACGTCCCCCATACTGTAGTGTGAATGTAGCCTAACTCTGGAATATACGGAGGATGGCGACTTGAGGAAAGGTCCGGGGCTGTTTCTTACCTGATTAGTTGACATATTTTCTGATTTCATCAATGAGGTGTAATTCCTGGAGGAGGAGGAAGAATGACAGGTATCAGAGAGAGCGACCGCAGTGTGATTATACACGTACCCCAGGAAGACCAAAACCAGGCCCTGCCCAATATACAGATCCATTGCAGCCAGTAAGTGCTTAGCAGTCCCACTGCCTGGCTGTAAGCCCCTCCCCCACACTTAGCTCCACCCATGTGTGATGCTGTAAAGGCTATGGAGGATGATGATGAGACGTCACCTGAGCTCTTCCATCTCTTTCTTCTTCTTCATCTCCTCTTTCTCCTTCTTCTTGACCTCCTGGATCTGAGCTTTCTTCTCGTTCCTCTCCTCCCGGTCTCGCGATTCCTTCTCTGCCGCCAGGTCAGGGTAGCGCTCGTCCTTCGTTTTCTCCAGTCGGTTTACAATCTCGTTGACTTTCTTCTCGACGTTTACACTTTTTACCTGGAAAAAGACAAGACAGATCCTTAAAGGGACGATCACAACCTTGTCCTCTGGTGCTGCCGCCCTGCATGTACAGAGACAGCCAGAGGCGGCCATCACCGCTACCAGACAGCCAGAGGCGGCCGTCAGCGCTACCAGACAGCCAGAGGCGGCCGTGTGCGCTACCAGACAGCCAGAGGCGGCCGTGTGCGCTACCAGACAGCCAGAGGCGGCCATCGCCACTAAAAGTCATGAGAAATACATCATGTTCTTTTATGTGTCTCACAGGTAGAAATACCCTCTCCAGGGTTTGGTCTAATATCTCTCATCTGTAGACTGGTCCTGGGATATCCCTGAGCAGGCCGCTGCGTATATGTGTGGGGTCACTCTAGGTGACAGGGTGCAGGGTCTGTGCAGCAGTACAGGGGTCTATTGTGTGAGGTGACAATGCAGTGAGGCTGACGTGTCCCTCTGCCCTGTCTATGATGATGGGAGTTGTAGGCAGAGCTCAGCCCCCCACCACCACTTACACAAGGCCTCAGGAGGGTGGCCTCTGCACCTGGTCCAGATTGGTTACCCTCAGGTTACTGGTGCCTTTGACTAATCATTGTGTATTGTTCTCTTACCCTTCCTGCTCACCATGTGGTGTATACTGCCTGAAATAGGTGCAATTCCTGGCCAAGATTTGCGCCCATTTTCCCCATTACGCCACCTTCACTCTAAGGGGGATCAGTGCCGGGAACCTGCACAGACTATGCTGCAATTCTACCCCAGGTCTCGCCTGCCGGTGCAGCACCATCAGTATATCATGGATCCGGCGGCACCCTCATACGTGTGATAAATGTGCCCCTAAGAGCATCTGGTTACAGTAAACCATTTATAGATTCTTCTTCTTTATTAGAACCGGTTTATCGGATCGGATACATCCATGCAGGTGTCCGTATAATATACACGGAGGAACATGATTTACAGCTCTGGTGCGCCATCTGCTGGACGCATTACAGAATACACATCAGGAGATATATACATGGAGCTTCTAGGTCTGTGCCGGGCACCTGGACACACGGTCACCCCAACACAAAGTGCGGCCACCAAAAGTGACCACAGCAAGGACGACACCTAGTGTTCTAATTAGAAACTCCAATTAGAAATTCCAAGATACATAATCGGCCAGACTACCCGGAATACACCCCATCTCTTCTGATCTGAGAGGCAAAGCCGAGACATCACTTGGAAAAGAGACCTTTCTAGGAAGAGGAGCACCTCAGGATTTAAAGGACCTCCAACACCAGGATGAAGGATTGTAAACCCAGCACTGACATACTGGTGTGCGCCCCCCTGTGGCAGGATCTGCTCTTCTTTTAGCTTCTTACAATCTTGTTTTTACAAAAAAAAAAAGGTTTTACAATCTATGCAAATGAGCCCAAGGGGCTCCGGGCTCCATAGATGTCAATGAAGCCTGGAGCCCCTTAAATTCATTTGCATCATTTTTAAAAAGTCCTAAGAAGCTAAAAGAAGAGCAGACCCTGCCACAGGGGGGCGCACACCAGTATGTCAGTGCTGGGTTTACAATCCTGCTGTTACATTTCCTTTAAGGTTTTTAAATGAAATTTTTTCATTTGCGGGTATAAGGAGTTAATGTCTTTTTGGTTTTTAACTCCTTAATGTTCTCTCTATATAGCGTAAAAAAAACAAATCATAGAGGGCTAACACTGCAGCAAACGCTCACCGCTAACACCTGCGATTGGTGCTAGCACCGGTCACGGGTGTTAACCCTTTAAAAGACAACAGTGCGCGGGGGCGCCACCATCTTTTCTTTTGATTGTCGCTCCTCGTAATATCATCAAGGGGGGATGATCTGTCGCCATGACAGGTTACAAGGCCCAAGGCTGTCTCGTTTCTGCAGATCTGTTACAATGTGCAGTTTGTACATTGTAATAATCTGGAAAACCCCCTATAGACTGCTATACTGTACTACGGCAGTATATGGAAGGATCAATCAGACAACACAGGGTTAAAGTACCCGCGGGGGGTCTGAAAAATAGTCTAAATAATAACAAAAACCTAAAAGTTCAAATCCCCCCCTTTGCCTAGAACTAAATCATAAGCATGTGAGGTATCGCCGCTTCTGTCAGTGCTGCCTATTTTTTGGATATATGTAGAAGGTGGGGAGAGAAAATTGAACATAAAAAAGGCTGCGACGCTAAGGGGTTAAAGTAACTGTAGTTTGGCGGTGACGCGCCACGTGTGACATCATAAATCCCCCGATTCAGTCTCGTTTCCGGTATATTATCCGCACCTGCGCAGGACCTGTGATTCCTCCCTCATTTCCGGGAACTTACGTCCTTCTGCCGATGAAATCCGATCTGCCCGACGTCCATGTCTCCGGTTTTGCGCAGATTCGCCCACGGGGTGTAGACCACGTTGATGTTACTCATCTTGCAGCCTGCGGAGGGATCAGTACAACACATCATCAGCGATAACAGACATGGCGCCCATATCATGTGACCAGATACACACGGCGTCCTGAAAAGGAACCCGTCAGCAGCTGCAGCCAGTGTTCTGTATTATCCCTGGAGAGATGTGTAATCACACTGCTGTGTATGTTGTTAGTAGCAGCAGGACTGTGATACATGGATTTTTATTCCAGGATTGTAGCTTCTCCAAGAACACTGTTTTTGAGTCCTCACACTGCTGTGCTCTGTGCAGCCAGAGATGGTATCGCCCCTGTAAAGATGTGTAATCTTATCTGTGTGTATGCTGTTAGTAGCAGCAGGACTGCAAAATATGGATTCATATTCCAGGATTGTACAGGGGGTGTGTCCTCACACTGCTGTGCTCTGTGCATTCTGCAGGCAGAGTTATGTATTTGTCCCTGGAGAGATGTGTAATCAGATAATTGTATATGTTGTTAGTAGCAGCAGGACTGTGATATATGGATTTATATTGCCGGGCTGTAGCTTCTCTAAAGTACAATGGGGCAGTGTCCTCACACTGCTGTGCCCTCTGCAATAAACTGCAACACAGTCATTCCCACACTGTGTGACTGCTATGTAAACCTATTAACCAGAATTCTGCTATAGCTTTAAATCCCCTATGAAGATGATAAATCCAGAGGGCACAGAGCACAGCAGGGTGAGCATACAGCCCCAGAGCATCGGAAGCAGCCACACTTCTGGAATATAAATGCACATTCCTGCAGGAACAATACCTAACACTGGCCGCAGAGAGCACAGCTCACAGCAGTGTGAGGACCCCCAGTGCTTTTGGAGAAGCCACAATACTGTTATATAAATCAATTTTTCACAGTCCTGCAGCTACTAACAACATACACAAAGTTATGGTTACACATGTCTCCAAATGCTGACAGTTTCCCTCTGATTAGGATGACATGACTAGATGGTGACACAGTGACTGCCCCCTTGAGGAGTCAGGTCATCCAAACTTCCTGTAACTATTGAAGTCTCCTTTAAAAGGCCAAATATTGCGCACGGACCCACCCACTACTATGTCTATCACAGGGACATGACCTCCTGGTGACATGTGACGACCAGTGGCATCGCCGGAAAGTCCTGGGGCGCAGCCGACCCCTCTAAGCAGCAGCCACCCTGTACCTTGGATGCTGTTGGCCTTCACCAGTTGTGCGCAGTCCGTCAGGACTTCCTTGGGGATATCGTCTATCGTCTGACCCTGTAACATAGAGAGGGAAGGGGTCACAAGGTCAATGGAAGAAAAGAAGAAGACATGGAGAATAGGACCCCCTGACTTATCTACGAGGATGTGAGACTCCTCCTACTCAGAGGGGCGGAGCTTTATATACAAAGGAGAATAGAAAAGAAAGTGAATATTTCAATTTGCCCCCCCCTCCTATAAAATGTGTCCTGGGTGTGAGGTTACACCTACCTTCTGCAGCCGGAGGTAAACATGAGCAGAGGAGAGTTTATCTACATGGAACCTGCAAATATAAGGCACAAGAATATAACTACTATAATACTGCCCCCTATGTACAGGAATATAACTACTATAATACTGCCCCCTATGTACAAGAATATAACTACCATAATACTGCCCCCTATGTACAGGAATATAACTACTATAATACTGCCCCCTATGTACAAGAATATAACTACTATAATACTGCCCCCTATGTACAAGAATATAACTACTATAATACTCTCCCCTATGTACAAGAATATAACTACTATAATACTCTCCCCTATGTACAGGGATATAACTACTATAATACTTCCCCCTATGTACAGGAATATAACTACTATAATACTGTCCCCTATGTACAAGAATATAACTACTATAATACTGCCCCCTATGTACAGGAATATAACTACTATAATACTGCCCCTATGTACAAGAATATAACTACTATAATACTGCCCCCTATGTACAGGAATATAACTACTATAATACTGCCCCTATGTACAAGAATATAACTACTATAATACTGCCCCCTATGTACAAGAATATAACTACTATAATACTGCCCCTATGTACAAGAATATAACTACTATAATACTGCCCCCTATGTACAAGAATATAACTACTATAATACTGCCCCCTATGTACAGGAATATAACTACTATAATACTGCCCCCTATGTACAAGAATATAACTACTATAATACTGCCCCCTATGTACAGGAATATAACTACTATAATACTGCCCCCTATGTACAGGAATATAACTACTATAATACTGCCCCCTATGTACAGGAATATAACTACTATAATACTGCCCCCTATGTACAAGAATATAACTACTATAATACTGCCCCCTATGTACAAGAATATAACTACTATAATACTGCCCCCTATGTACAGGAATATAACTACTATAATACTGCCCCCTATGTACAGGAATATAACTACTATAATACTGCCCCCTATGTACAGGAATATATCTACTATAATACTGCCCCCTATGTACAGGAATATAACTACTATAATACTGCCCCCTATGTACAAGAATATAACTACTATAATACTGCCCCCTATGTACAAGAATATAACTACTATAATACTGCCCCCTATACACAAGAATACAACTACTATAATACTGCCCCCTATGTACAAGAATATAACTACTATAATACTGCCCCCTATGTACAAGAATATAACTACTATAATACTGCCCCTATGTACAAGAATATAACTACTATAATACTGCCCCCTATGTACAAGAATATAACTACTATAATACTGCCCCTATGTACAAGAATATAACTACTATAATACTGCCCCCTATGTACAAGAATATAACTACTATAATACTGCCCCCTATGTACAGGAATATAACTACTATAATACTGCCCCCTATGTACAGGAATATATCTACTATAATACTGCCCCCTATGTACAGGAATATAACTACTATAATACTGCCCCCTATGTACAAGAATATAACTACTATAATACTGCCCCCTATGTACAAGAATATAACTACTATAATACTGCCCCCTATACACAAGAATACAACTACTATAATACTGCCCCCTATGTACAAGAATATAACTACTATAATACTGCCCCCTATGTACAAGAATATAACTACTATAATACTGCCCCTATGTACAAGAATATAACTACTATAATACTGCCCCCTATGTACAAGAATATAACTACTATAATACTGCCCCTATGTACAAGAATATAACTACTTAATACTGCCCCCTATGTACAAGAATATAACTACTATAATACTGCCCCCTATGTACAGGAATATAACTACTATAATACTGCCCCCTATGTACAAGAATATAACTACTATAATACTGCCCCTATGTACAGGAATATAACTACTATAATACTGCCCCCTATGTACAGGAATATAACTACTATAATACTGCCCCCTATGTACAGGAATATAACTACTATAATACTGCCCCCTATGTACAAGAATATAACTACTATAATACTGCCCCCTATGTACAAGAATATAACTACTATAATACTGCCCCCTATGTACAAGAATATAACTACTATAATACTGCCCCCTATGTACAGGAATATAACTACTATAATACTGCCCCCTATGTACAGGAATATAACTACTATAATACTGCCCCCTATGTACAGGAATATATCTACTATAATACTGCCCCCTATGTACAGAATATAACTACTATAATACTGCCCCCTATGTACAAGAATATAACTACTATAATACTGCCCCTATGTACAGGAATATAACTACTATAATACTGCCCCCTATGTACAAGAATATAACTACTATAATACTGCCCCCTATGTACAGGAATATAACTACTATAATACTGCCCCCTATGTACAGGAATATAACTACTATAATACTGCCCCCTATGTACAGGAATATAACTACTATAATACTGCCCCCTATGTACAGGAATATAACTACTATAATACTGCCCCTATGTACAAGAATATAACTACTATAATACTGCCCCCCTATGTACAAGAATATAACTACTATAATACTGCCCCCTATGTACAAGAATATAACTACTATAATACTGCCCCTATGTACAAGAATATAACTACTATAATACTGCCCCCTATGTACAAGAATATAACTACTATAATACTGCCCCTATGTACAAGAATATAACTACTATAATACTGCCCCTATGTACAAGAATATAACTACTATAATACTGCCCCCTATGTACAAGAATATAACTACTATAATACTGCCCCATGTACAAGAATATAACTACTATAATACTGCCCCTATGTACAAGAATATAACTACTATAATACTGCCCCCTATGTACAAGAATATAACTACTATAATACTGCCCCTATGTACAAGAATTATAACTACTATAATACTGCCCCCTATGTACAGAATATAACTACTATAATACTGCCCCCTATGTACAAGGAATATAACTACTATAATACTGCCCCCTATGTACAGGAATATAACTACTATAATACTGCCCCCTATGTACAGGAAATATAACTACTATAATACTGCCCCTATGTACAAGAATATAACTACTATAATACTGCCCCCTATGTACAAGAATATAACTACTATAATACTGCCCCCTATGTACAGGAATATAACTACTATAATACTGCCCCCTATGTACAGGAATATAACTACTATAATACTGCCCCCTATGTACAGGAATATATCTACTATAATACTGCCCCCTATGTACAGGAATATAACTACTATAATACTGCCCCCTATGTACAAGAATATAACTACTATAATACTGCCCCTATGTACAGGAATATAACTACTATAATACTGCCCCCTATGTACAAGAATATAACTACTATAATACTGCCCTATGTACAGGAATTATAACTACTATAATACTGCCCCCTATGTACAGGAATATAACTACTATAATACTGCCCCCTATGTACAGGAATATAACTACTATAATACTGCCCCCTTTGTACAGGAATATAACTACTATAATACTGCCCCCCTATGTACAAGAATATAACTACTATAATACTGCCCCCTATGTACAAGAATATAACTACTATAATACTGCCCCTATGTACAAGAATATAACTACTATAATACTGCCCCCTATGTACAAGAATATAACTACTATAATACTGCCCCTATGTACAGGAATATAACTACTATAATACTGCCCCCTATGTACAGGAATATAACTACTATAATACTGCCCCCTATGTACAGGAATATAACTACTATAATACTGCCCCCTATGTACAGGAATATAACTACTATAATACTGCCCCTATGTACAAGAATATAACTACTATAATACTGCCCCCTATGTACAAGAATATAACTACTATAATACTGCCCCCTATGTACAAGATATAACTACTATAATACTGCCCCCTATGTACAGGAATATAACTACTATAATACTGCCCCCTATGTACAAGAATATAACTACTATAATACTGCCCCCTATGTACAAGAATATAACTACTATAATACTGCCCCCTATGTACAAGAATATAACTACTATAATACTGCCCCCTATGTACAGGATATATAACTACTATAATACTGCCCCCTATGTACAAGTATATAACTACTACAATACTGCCCCCTATGTACAGGAGTATAACTACTACAATACTGCCCCCTATGACAAGAATATAACTACTATAATACTGCCCCCTATGTACAAGAATATAACTAACTATAATACTGTCCCCTATGTACAGGAATATAACTACTATAATACTGCCCCCTATGTACAGGAATATAACTACTATAATACTGCCCCTATGTACAAGAATATAACTACTATAATACTGCCCCCTATGTACAGGAATATAACTACTATAATACTGCCCCCTATGTACAAGAATATAACTACTACAATACTGCCCCCTATGTACAGGAGTATAACTACTACAATACTGCCCCCTATGTACAAGAATATAACTACTATAATACTGCCCCCTATGTACAAGAATATAACTACTATAATACCTGCCCCCTATGTACAGGAATATAACTACTATAATACTGCCCCTATGTACAAGAATATAACTACTATAATACTGCCCCCTATGTACAGGAATATAACTACTATAATACTGCCCCCTATGTACAAGAATATAACTACTATAATACTGACCCCTATGTACAGGATATAACTACTATAATACTGCCCTCTATGTACAGGAATATAACTACTATAATACTGCCTCCTATGTACAAGAATATAACTACTATAATACTGCCCCCTATGTACAGGAATATAACTACTATAATACTGCCTCCTATGTACAAGAATATAACTAATATAATACTGTCCCCTATGTACAGGAATATAACTACTATAATACTGCCCCCTATGTACAGGAATATAACTACTATAATACTGCCCCCTATGTACAAGAATATAACTACTATAATACTGCCCCCTATGTACAAGAATATAACTACTATAATACTGCCCCCTATGTACAAGAATATAACTACTATAATACTGCCCCCTATGTACAAGAATATAACTACTATAATACTGCCCCCTATGTACAAGAATATAACTACTATAATACTGCCCCCTATGTACAAGAATATAACTACTATAATACTGCCCCCTATGTACAGGAATATAACTACTATAATACTGCCCCCTATGTACAGGAATATAACTACTATAATACTGCCCCCTATGTACAGGAATATAACTACTATAATACTGTCCCCTATGTACAGGAATATAACTACTATAATACTGCCCCCTATGTACAGGAATATAACTACTATAATACTGTCCCCTATGTACAAGAATATAACTACTATAATACTGCCCCCTATGTACAAGAATATAACTACTATAATACTGCCCCCTATGTACAAGAATATAACTACTATAATACTGCCCCCTATGTACAAAAATATAACTACTATAATACTGCCTCCTATGTACAAGAATATAACTACTATAATACTGCCCCCTATGTACAAGTATATAACTACTATAATACTGCCCCCTATGTACAAGAATATAACTACTATAATACTGCCCCCTATGTACAAGAATATAACTACTATAATACTGCCTCCTATGTACAAGAATATAACTACTATAATACTGTCCCCTATGTACAAGAATATAACTACTATAATACTGCCCCCTATGTACAAGAATATAACTACTATAATACTGCCTCCTATGTACAAGAATATAACTACTATAATACTGCCCCCTATGTACAGGAATATAACTACTATAATACTGCCCCCTATGTACAGGAATATAACTACTATAATACTGCCCCCTATGTACAAGAATATAACTACTATAATACTGCCCCCCTATGTACAGGAATATAACTACTATAATACTGCCCCCTATGTACAAGAATATAACTACTATAATACTGCCCCCTATGTACAGGAATATAACTTCTATAATACTGCCCCCTATGTACAAGAATATAACTACTATAATACTGCCCCCTATGTACAGGAATATAACTACTATAATACTGCCCCCTATGTACAGGAATATAACTACTATAATACTGCCCCCTATGTACAAGAATATAACTACTATAATACTGACCCCTATGTACAGGAATATAACTACTATAATACTGCCCCCTATGTACAGGAATATAACTACTATAATACTGCCCCCTATGTACAGGAATATAACTACTATAATACTGCCCCCTATGTACAAGAATATAACTACTATAATACTGCCCCCTATGTACAGGAATATAACTACTATAATACTGCCTCCTATGTACAAGAATATAACTACTATAATACTGCCCCCTATGTACAGGAATATAACTACTATAATACTGCCCCCTATGTACAGGAATATAACTACTATAATACTGCCCCTAGCACATACCATACATCTTCGGGCCAGCCATATTTGATAAGATCTTCATCTGGAATGGAAAGAACATAGTACAATGAGCTTAGATTACATTTCTCTCCTATATTTGCTTTCCCTGCAGTACTTCCCCCCACCAGCAGAGGGCGACTTACTTTCATACTTGTCCTTCCCCATGTATATGGTGTACGGTGGGGAGACCACTGAAAGAGAGGCAGAGAAGTGGTGAGACTGTTATGCAGCTGAGGTTAGTGAGAGGAGCACAGAGCCAGGGGAGTGACCCTTTCTATCCTCCCACAATGCTGCACGGCAGGAGAACCAATGGCCTGTGACCTCTGACCTCAGAGATGGAGAATTTGTGGTCACAGAGCAGAGACCCCCACTACTCAGGGAAGAGGGTGTCCTGCGTGTGGTCAGCTGTGGATACTCACCATTACTAGTGAAGTAGAAGACCATAGCGCCCCCCGGAGGACTCTGCTCTTCTCAGGTGAACCAGAGGGTGAAGAAGGAAATCTGCAAAAAAACAAGTCACAGGTTCATCAGGGGTTAATGGGGCGATGACTCCACATTCACACAGAGGTTCTGATTACTCGGGTCCCAAGGATTGAGAGGGGCTGAAGCTCCGAGTTACTGCTGTACTATCCAACCAGGAGAACTGGAACAGAGCTGTAGGCACAGAGCACAGCAGTGTGAGGACACCCCCAGGGCACTTGGGGAGGCTACAATCCTGGTGTATAGATCCATCTATCACAGTCCTGCTGCTACTAACAAAGATCTACCCAGGGACAATAAATAAGGTTGGCTTGATAGAGCACAGCAGTGTGAGTATAGTGTCACAGCGCACTACAGTAATGGAATATCACAGTCCTGCTGCTACTAACAACATCCACAGCGGCTACACTGATTACACATCTCTGCAGGGACAATACACAAAGCTGAAGCAGGGGAATAACTACCGGGGAGCAGCTGCTATGGGCCCCGGGGTGTCAGGGGGCCCAACACACTGCAAGGAATGGGTGCGCCCCTATTCTGCACACAAGCTGAGCGGTGCCAGGGGTCCAGAGGGGGGCAGCAGTGTCCGAGGGATGAATTTCAGAGTTATCTGGGGGTGTTCATGGTCAGTGACAGGTTAGAGTCTGGGGGGGCCCCCACTGATCTGATAATCCATTGATATTGTGGTCTCTGACCCCTCTGGACCAGACAGCACACGGGGCAGAGGCAGGGGTGTTCTCTACAGCTGCAGCTTTGTTACAATGTATCAGTAAGGAGTCCGCTGACGTATACACTGTAACAGAATCCAGCTGTGAGTCCTGCACGAGATGTCAGCGACCAGCACTGCGGAGAGCCAATCACAGCGCAGCTTACAGCTGCTCAGCCCCAGCGCAGGGAATGTAGCCCAACTATGATTGGTCACTAAGGATCCTAAAGGAGATAACCGCAAGTCCCGCCCATCCCTGACCCCTGATACTGCAGGAAATACTGGGACTTGTAGTCGCTAAACGCAGGACCCTCCGCGGTTACCATGACACCGGCGCCAGTCTCCCCTCACTCACCGCGATCTCCGCAACCGCCAACTTCCTGCCCGGCTCAAACACCGGAAGTGACGTCGTAACTACAAA
>NW_027285700.1:0-29932 GCF_040894005.1 Engystomops pustulosus | reverse complement strand
GACCCCTGTCTATGGTTATGGTAGAACCACCTCTCCTCTAGGTGTAGAGGATGCCCCCTGTCTATGGTGATGGTAGAACCTCCTCTCCTCTAGGTGTAGAGGATGTCCCCTGTCTATGGTGATGGTAGAACCTCCTCTCCTCTAGGTGTAGAGGATGCCCCCTGTCTATGATGATGGTAGAATCACCTCTCCTCTAGGTGTAGAGGATGTCCCCTGTCTATGGTGATGGTAGAACCTCCTCTCCTCTAGGTGTAGAGGATGCCCCCTGTCTATGGTGATGGTAGAACCTCCTCTCCTCTAGGTGTAGAGGATGCCCCCTGTCTATGGTGATGTCAGAACCTCCTCTCCTTTAGGTGTAGAGGATGCCCCCTGTCTATGGTGATGGTAGAACCTCCTCTCCTCTAGGTGTAGAGGATGCCCCCTGTCTATGGTGATGGTAGAACCTCCTCTCCTCTAGGTGTAGAGGATGCCCCCTGTCTATGGTGATGATAGAACGGCCTCTCCCCTAGGTGTAGAGGATGCCCCCTGTCTATGGTGATGATAGAACGGCCTCTCCCCTAGGTGTAGAGGATGCCCCCTGTCTATGGTGATGGTAGAACCTCCTCTCCTCTAGGTGTAGAGGATGCCCCTTGTCTATGGTGATGGTAGAACCTCCTCTCCTCTTGGTGTAGAGGATATCCCCTGTCTATGGTGATGGTAGAACCTCCTCTCCTCTTGGTGTAGAGGATGCCCCCTGTCTATGGTGATGGTAGAGCCTCCTCTCTAGGTGTAGAGGATGCCCCCTGTCTATGGTGATGGTAGAACCTCCTCTCCTCTAGGTGTAGAGGATGTCCCCTGTCTATGGTGATAGTAGAACCTCCTCTCCTCTAGGTGTAGAGGATGTCCCCTGTCTATGGTGATGGTAGAACCACCTCTTCTCTAGGTGTAGAGGATACCCCCTGTCTATGGTGATGGTAGAACCGCCTCTCCTCTAGGTATAGAGGATGCCCCCTGTCTATGGTGATGGTAGAACCTCCTCTCCTCTAGGTGTAGAGGATGTCCCCTGTCTATGGTGATGGTAGAACCTCCTCTCCTCTGGGTGTAGAGGATGCCCCCTGTCTATGGTGATGGTAGAACCTCCTCTTCTCTAGGTGTAGAGGATGCCCCCTGTCTATGGTGATGGTAGAACCGCATCTCTCCTCTAGGTGTAGAGGATGTCCCCTGTCTATGGTGATGGTAGAACCGCATCTCTCCTCTAGGTGTAGAGGATGCCCCTGTCTATGGTGATGGTAGAACCTCCTCTAGGTATAGAGGATGCCCCCTGTCTATGGTGATGGTAGAACCTCCTCTCCTCTAGGTGTAGAGGATGCCCCCTGTCTATGGTGATGGTAGAACCTCCTCTCCTCTGGGTGTAGAGGATGCCCCCTGTCTATGGTGATGGTAGAACCTCCTCTTCTCTAGGTGTAGAGGATGCCCCCTGTCTATGGTGATGGTAGAACCGCATCTCTCCTCTAGGTGTAGAGGATGTCCCCTGTCTATGGTGATGGTAGAACCTCCTCTCCTATAGGTGTAGAGGATGTCCCCTGTCCATGGTGCTGGCAGAACCTCCTTTCCTCTAGGTGTAGAGGATGCCCCCTGTCTATGGTGATGGTAGAACCTCCTCTCCTCTAGGTGTAGAGGATGCCCCCTGTCTATGGCAATGGTAGAACCTCCTCTCCTCTAGGTGTAGAGGATGCCCCCTGTCTGTGGTGATGGTAGAACCTCCTCTCCTCTAGGTGTAGAGGATGCCCCCTGTCTATGGTGATGATAGAACGGCCTCTCCCCTAGGTGTAGAGGATGCCCCCTGTCTATGGTGATGGTAGAACCTCCTCTCCTCTAGGTGTAGAGGATGTCCCCTGTCCATGGTGGTGGCAGAACCTCCTTTCCTCTAGGTGTAGAGGATGCCCCCTGTCTATGGCAATGGTAGAATCTCCTCTCCTCTAGGTGTAGAGGATGCCCCCTGTCTGTGGTGATGGTAGAACCTCCTCTCCTCTAGGTGTAGAGGATGCCCCCTGTCTATGGTGATGATAGAACGGCCTCTCCCCTAGGTGTAGGGGATGCCCCCTTTCTATGGTGATGATAGAACCTCCTCTCCTCTAGGTGTAGAGGATGTCCCCTGTCCATGGTGGTGGCAAAACCTCCTTTCCTCGAGGTGTAGAGGATGCCTCCTGTCTATGGCAATGGTAGAACCTCCTCTCCTCTAGGTGTAGAGGATGCCCCCTGTCTATTGCAATGGTAGAACCTCCTCTCCTCTAGGTGTAGAGGATGTCCCCTGTGTATGGTGATGGTAGACACCCCTCTCCTCTAGGTGTAGTGGATGCCCCCTGTCTATGGTGATGATAGAACCACCTCTCCTCTAGGTGTAGAGGATGCCCCCTGTCTATGGTGATGGTATAACCTCCTCTCCTCTAGGTGTAGAGGATGCCCCCTGTCTATGGCGATGGTAGCACCTCCTCTCCTCTAGGTGTAGAGGATGCCCCCTGTCTATGGTGATGATAGAACCACCTCTCCTCTAGGTGTAGAGGATGCCCCCTGTCTATGGTGATGGTATAACCTCCTCTCCTCTAGGTGTAGAGGATGCCCCCTGTCTATGGCGATGGTAACACCTCCTCTCCTCTAGGTGTAGAGGATGCCCCTGTCTATGGTGATGGTAGAACCTCCTTTCTTCTAGGTGTAGATGACGACCCCTGTCTATGGTTATGGTAGAACCACCTCTCCTCTAGGTGTAGAGGATGCCCCCTGTCTATGGTGATGGTAGAACCTCCTCTCCTCTAGGTGTAGAGGATGTCCCCTGTCTATGGTGATGGTAGAACCTCCTCTCCTCTAGGTGTAGAGGATGCCCCCTGTCTATGATGATGGTAGAATCACCTCTCCTCTAGGTGTAGAGGATGTCCCCTGTCTATGGTGATGGTAGAACCTCCTCTCCTCTAGGTGTAGAGGATGCCCCCTGTCTATGGTGATGGTAGAACCTCCTCTCCTCTAGGTGTAGAGGATGCCCCCTGTCTATGGTGATGTCAGAACCTCCTCTCCTTTAGGTGTAGAGGATGCCCCCTGTCTATGGTGATGGTAGAACCTCCTCTCCTCTAGGTGTAGAGGATGCCCCCTGTCTATGGTGATGGTAGAACCTCCTCTCCTCTAGGTGTAGAGGATGCCCCCTGTCTATGGTGATGATAGAACGGCCTCTCCCCTAGGTGTAGAGGATGCCCCCTGTCTATGGTGATGATAGAACGGCCTCTCCCCTAGGTGTAGAGGATGCCCCCTGTCTATGGTGATGGTAGAACCTCCTCTCCTCTAGGTGTAGAGGATGCCCCTTGTCTATGGTGATGGTAGAACCTCCTCTCCTCTTGGTGTAGAGGATATCCCCTGTCTATGGTGATGGTAGAACCTCCTCTCCTCTTGGTGTAGAGGATGCCCCCTGTCTATGGTGATGGTAGAGCCTCCTCTCTAGGTGTAGAGGATGCCCCCTGTCTATGGTGATGGTAGAACCTCCTCTCCTCTAGGTGTAGAGGATGTCCCCTGTCTATGGTGATAGTAGAACCTCCTCTCCTCTAGGTGTAGAGGATGTCCCCTGTCTATGGTGATGGTAGAACCACCTCTTCTCTAGGTGTAGAGGATACCCCCTGTCTATGGTGATGGTAGAACCGCCTCTCCTCTAGGTATAGAGGATGCCCCCTGTCTATGGTGATGGTAGAACCTCCTCTCCTCTAGGTGTAGAGGATGTCCCCTGTCTATGGTGATGGTAGAACCTCCTCTCCTCTGGGTGTAGAGGATGCCCCCTGTCTATGGTGATGGTAGAACCTCCTCTTCTCTAGGTGTAGAGGATGCCCCCTGTCTATGGTGATGGTAGAACCGCATCTCTCCTCTAGGTGTAGAGGATGTCCCCTGTCTATGGTGATGGTAGAACTGCATCTCTCCTCTAGGTGTAGAGGATGCCCCTGTCTATGGTGATGGTAGAACCTCCTCTAGGTATAGAGGATGCCCCCTGTCTATGGTGATGGTAGAACCTCCTCTCCTCTAGGTGTAGAGGATGCCCCCTGTCTATGGTGATGGTAGAACCTCCTCTCCTCTGGGTGTAGAGGATGCCCCCTGTCTATGGTGATGGTAGAACCTCCTCTTCTCTAGGTGTAGAGGATGCCCCCTGTCTATGGTGATGGTAGAACCGCATCTCTCCTCTAGGTGTAGAGGATGTCCCCTGTCTATGGTGATGGTAGAACCACCTCTCCTCTAGGTGTAGAGGATGTCCCCTGTCTATGGTGATGGTAGAACCTCCTCTCCTCTTGGTGTAGAGGATGCCCCCTGTCTATGGTGATGGTAGAACCGCCTCTCCTTGAGGAATAGAGGATATCCCCTGTCTATGGTGATGGTAGAACCTCCTCACCTCTAGGTGTAGAGGATGCCCCTGTCTATGGTGATGGTAGAACCTCCTCTAGGTGTAGAGGACGCCCCCTGTCTATGGTGATGGTAGAACCTCCTCTCCTTCGGGTGTAGAGGATGCCCCCTATCTATGGTGATGGTAGAACCGCCTCTCCTTGAGGAATAGAGGATGTCACCTGTCTATGGCGATGGTAGAACCTCCTCTCCTCTAGGTGTAGAGGATGCCCCTGTCTATGGTGATGGTAGAACCTCCTCTCCTCTAGGTGTAGAGGATGCCCCCTGTCTATGGTGATGGTAGAACCTCCTTTCCTCTAGGTGTAGAGGATGCCCCCTGTCTATGGTGATGGTAGAACCTCCTCTAGGTGTAGAGGATGCCCCTGTCTATGGTGATGGTAGAACCTCCTCTAGGTGTAGAGGATGCCCCCTGTCTATGGTGATGGTAGAATCGCCTCTCCTCCAGGTGTAGAGGATGCCCCCTGTCTATGGGGATGGTAGAACCGTCTCTCCTCTTGGTGTAGAGGATGTCCCCTGTCTATGGTGATGGTAGAACCGTCTCTCCTCTAGTTGTAGAGGATGCCCCCTGTCTATGGTGATGGTAGAACCGCCTCAGCTCTAGGTGTAGAGGATGCCCCCTGTCTATGGTGATGGTAGAACCGCCTCTTCTCTAGGTGTAGAGGATGCCCACTGTTTATGGTGATGGTAGAACCTCCTCTCCTCCAGGTGTAGAGGATGCCCCCTGTCTATGGTGATTGTAGAACCTCCTCTCCTCTAGGTGTAGAGGATGTCCCCTGTCTATGATGATAGTAGAACCTCCTCTCCTCTAGGTGTAGAGGATGCCCCCTGTCTATGGTGATGGTAGAACCTCCTCTCCTCTAGGTGTAGAGGATGTCCCCTGTCTATGGTGATGGTAGAACCTCCTCTCCTCTTGGTGTAGACTGGATGCCCCCTGTCTATGGTGATGGTAGAACCTCCTCTCCTCTAGGTGTAGAGGATGTCCCCTGTCTATGGTGATGGTAGAACCTCCTCTCCTCTTGGTGTAGAGGATGCCCCCTGTCTATGGTGATGGTAGAGCCTCCTCTGTAGGTATAGAGGATGCCCCCAGTCTATGGTGATGGTAGAACCTCCTCTCCTCTAGGTGTAGAGGATGTCCCCTGTCTGGTGATGGTAGAGCCACCTCTCCTCTAGGTGTAGAGGATGCCCCCTGTCTATGGTGATGGTAGAACCTCCTCTCCTTTTGGTGTAGAAAATGTCCCCTGTCTATGGTGATGGTAGAACTGCTCTCCTCTAGGTGTAGAGGATGTCCCCTGTCTATGGTGATGGTAGAACCTCCTCTCCTATAGGTGTAGAGGATGTCCCCTGTCCATGGTGGTGGCAGAACCTCCTTTCCTCTAGGTGTAGAGGATGCCCCCCGTCTATGGCAATGGTAGAACCTCCTCTCCTCTAGGTGTAGAGGATGCCCCCTGTCTATGGCAATGGTAGAACCTCCTCTCCTCTAGGTGTAGAGGATGTCCCCTCTCTATGGTGATGGTAGACCCCCCTCTCCTCTAGGTGTAGTGGATGCCCCCTGTCTGTGGTGATGATAGAACCACCTCTCCTCTAGCTGTAGAGGATGTCCCCTGTCTATGGTGATGGTAGACCCCCCTCTCCTCTAGGTGTAGTGGATGCCCCCCGTCTATGGTGATGATGGAACCACCTCTCCTCTAGGTGTAGAGGATGCCCCTGTCTATGGTGATGGTAGAACCTCCTCTCCTCTAGGTGTAGAGGATGCCCCCTGTCTATGGCGATGGTAGAACCTCCTTTCCTCTAGGTGTAGAGGATGTCCCCTGTCTATGGTGATGGCAGAACCACCTCTCCTCTAGGTGTAGAGGATGCCCCCTGTCTATGGTGATGGTAGAGCCTAATCTCCTCTAGGTGTAGAGGATGCCCCCTGTCTATGGTGATGGTAGAACCTCCTCTCCTTTAGGTGTAGAGGATGTCCCCTGTCTATGGTGATGGTAGAACCTCCTCTCCTCTTGGTGTAGAGGGTGCCCCCTGTCTATGGTGATGGTAGAACCTCCTCTTCTCTAGGTGTAGAGGATGCCCCGTGTCTATGATGATGGTAGAATCACCTCTCCTCTAGGTGTAGATGATGTCCCCTGTCTATGGTGATGGTAGAACCTCCTCTCCTCTAGGTGTAGAGGATGCCCCCTGTCTATGGTGATGGTAGAACCTCCTCTCCTCTAGGTGTAGAGGATGCCCCCTGTCTATGGTGATGGCAGAACCTCCTCTCCTTTAGGTGTAGAGGATGCCCCCTGTCTATGGTGATGGTAGAACCTCCTCTCCTCTAGGTGTAGAGGATGCCCCCTGTCTATGGTGATGGTAGAACCTCCTCTCCTCTAGGTGTAGAGGATGCCCCCTGTCTATGGTGATGGTAGAACCTCCTCTCCTCTAGGTGTAGAGGATGCCCCCTGTCTATGGTGATGGTAGAACCTCCTCTCCTCTAGGTGTAGAGGATGCCCCCTGTCTATGGTGATGGCAGAACCTCCTCTCCTCTAGGTGTAGAGGATGCCCCCTGTCTGTGGTGATGGTAGAACCTCCTCTCCTCTAGGTGTAGAGGATACCCCCTGTCTATGGTGATGGTAGAACCTCCTCTCCTCTAGGTGTAGAGGATGCCCCCTGTCTATGGTGATGGCAGAACCTCCTCTCCTCTTGGTGTAGACTGGATGCCCCCTGTCTATGGTGATGGTAGAACCTCCTCTCCTTTAGGTGTAGAGGATGTCCCCTGTCTATGGTGATGGTAGAACCTCCTCTCCTCTTGGTGTAGACTGGATGCCCCCTGTCTATGGTGATGGTAGAACCTCCTCTCCTCTAGGTGTAGAGGATGTCCCCTGTCTATGGTGATGGTAGAACCTCCTCTCCTCTTGGTGTAGAGGATGCCCCCTGTCTATGGTGATGGTAGAGCCTCCTCTCTAGGTATAGAGGATGCCCCCTGTCTATGGTGATGGTAGAACCTCCTCTCCTCTAGGTGTAGAGGATGTCCCCTGTCTGGTGATGGTAGAGCCACCTCTCCTCTAGGTGTAGAGGATGCCCCCTGTCTATGGTGATGGTAGAACCTCCTCTCCTCTTGGTGTAGAAAATGTCCCCTGTCTATGGTGATGGTAGAACCGCTCTCCTCTAGGTGTAGAGGATGTCCCCTGTCTATGGTGATGGTAGAACCTCCTCTTGTATAGGTGTAGAGGATGTCCCCTGTCCATGGTGCTGGCAGAACCTCCTTTCCTCTAGGTGTAGAGGATGCCCCCTGTCTATGGCAATGGTAGAACCTCCTCTCCTCTAGGTGTAGAGGATGCCCCCTGTCTATGGCAATGGTAGAACCTCCTCTCCTCTAGGTGTAGAGGATACCCCCTGTCTATGGTGATGGTAGAGCCTCCTCTCCTCTTGGTGTAGACTGGATGCCCCCTGTCTATGGTGATGGTAGAACCTCCTCTCCTCTAGGTGTAGAGGATGTCCCCTGTCTATGGTGATGGTAGAACCTCCTCTCCTCTTGGTGTAGACTGGATGTCCCCTGTCTATGGTGATGGTAGACCCCCCTCTCCTCTAGGTGTAGTGGATGCCCCCCGTCTATGGTGATGGTAGAACCTCCTCTCCTCTAGCTGTAGAGGATGTCCCCTGTCTATGGTGATGGTAGACCCCCCTCTCCTCTAGGTGTAGTGGATGCCCCCCGTCTATGGTGATGATGGAACCACCTCTCCTCTAGGTGTAGAGGATGCCCCTGTCTATGGTGATGGTAGAACCTCCTCTCCTCTAGGTGTAGAGGATGCCCCCTGTCTATGGCGATGGTAGAACCTCCTTTCCTCTAGGTGTAGAGGATGTCCCCTGTCTATGGTGATGGCAGAACCTCCTCTCCTTTAGGTGTAGAGGATGTCCCCTGTCTATGGTGATGGTAGAACCTCCTCTCCTCTTGGTGTAGAGGATGCCCCCTTTCTATGGTGATGGTAGAACCTCCTCTCCTCTAGGTGTAGAGGATGCCCCGTGTCTATGATGATGGTAGAATCACCTCTCCTCTAGGTGTAGAGGATGCCCCCTGTCTATGGTAATGGTAGAACCTCCTCTCCTCTAGGTGTAGAGGATGCCCACTGTCTAAGGTGATGGCAGAACCTCCTCTCCTTTAGGTGTAGAGGATGTCCCCTGTCTATGGTGATGGTAGAACCTCCTCTCCTCTTGGTGTAGAGGATGCCCCCTGTCTATGGTGATGGTAGAACCTCCTCTCCTCTAGGTGTAGAGGATGCCCCGTGTCTATGATGATGGTAGAATCACCTCTCCTCTAGGTGTAGAGGATGTCCCCTGTCTATGGTGATGGTAGAACCTCCTCTCCTCTAGGTGTAGAGGATGCCCCCTGTCTATGGTGATGGTAGAACCTCCTCTCCTCTAGGTGTAGAGGATGCCCCCTGTCTATGGTGATGTCAGAACCTCCTCTCCTTTAGGTGTAGAGGATGCCCCCTGTCTATGGTGATGGTAGAACCTCCTCTCCTCTAGGTGTAGAGGATGCCCCCTGTCTATGGTGATGGTAGAACCTCCTCTCCTCTAGGTGTAGAGGATGCCCCCTGTCTATGGTGATGGCAGAACCTCCTCTCCTCTAGGTGTAGAGGATGCCCCCTGTCTGTGGTGATGGTAGAACCTCCTCTCCTCTAGGTGTAGAGGATGCCCCCTGTCTATGGTGATGATAGAACGGCCTCTCCCCTAGGTGTAGAGGATGCCCCCTGTCTATGGTGATGGTAGAACCTCCTCTCCTCTAGGTGTAGAGGATGTCCCCTGTCCATGGTGGTGGCAGAACCTCCTTTCCTCTAGGTGTAGAGGATGCCTCCTGTCTATGGCAATGGTAGAACCTCCTCTCCTCTAGGTGTAGAGGATGCCCCCTGTCTATTGCAATGGTAGAACCTCCTCTCCTCTAGGTGTAGAGGATGTCCCCTGTGTATGGTGATGGTAGACACCCCTCTCCTCTAGGTGTAGTGGATGGCCCCTGTCTATGGTGATGATAGAACCACTTCTCCTCTAGGTGTAGAGGATGCCCCCTGTCTATGGTGATGGTATAACCTCCTCTCCTCTAGGTGTAGAGGATGCCCCCTGTCTATGGCGATGGTAGAACCTCCTTTCTTCTAGGTGTAGATGACGACCCCTGTCTATGGTGATGGTAGAACCACCTCTCCTCTAGGTGTAGAGGATGCCCCTGTCTATGGTGATGGTAGAACCTCCTCTCCTCTAGGTGTAGAGGATGTCCCCTGTCTATGGTGATGGTAGAACCTCCTCTCCTCTAGGTGTAGAGGATGCCCCCTGTCTATGATGATGGTAGAATCACCTCTCCTCTAGGTGTAGAGGATGTCCCCTGTCCATGGTGGGGGCAGAACCTCCTTTCCTCTAGGTGTAGAGGATGCCTCCTGTCTATGGCAATGGTAGAACCTCCTCTCCTCTAGGTGTAGAGGATGCCCCCTGTCTATTGCAATGGTAGAACCTCCTCTCCTCTAGGTGTAGAGGATGTCCCCTGTGTATGGTGATGGTAGACACCCCTCTCCTCTAGGTGTAGTGGATGGCCCCTGTCTATGGTGATGATAGAACCACTTCTCCTCTAGGTGTAGAGGATGCCCCCTGTCTATGGTGATGGTATAACCTCCTCTCCTCTAGGTGTAGAGGATGCCCCCTGTCTATGGTGATGGTAGAACCTCCTTTCTTCTAGGTGTAGATGACGACCCCTGTCTATGGTGATGGTAGAACCTCCTCTCCTCTAGGTGTAGAGGATGTCCCCTGTCTATGGTGATGGTAGAACCTCCTCTCCTCTAGGTGTAGAGGATGTCCCCTGTCTATGGTGATGGTAGAACCTCCTCTCCTCTAGGTTTAGAGGATGTCCCCTGTCTATGGTGATGGTAGAACCGTCTCTCCTCTAGGTGTAGAGGATACCCCCTGTCTATGGTGATGGTAGAGCCTCCTCTCCTCTTGGTGTAGACTGGATGCC
Organism: Engystomops pustulosus; assembly: GCF_040894005.1. Lineage (NCBI taxonomy): Eukaryota > Metazoa > Chordata > Amphibia > Anura > Leptodactylidae > Engystomops > Engystomops pustulosus. Next base: position 19,557 of record NW_027285700.1, on the reverse strand, counting down.
CCCTGTCTATGGTGATGGTAGAACCTCCTCTCCTCTAGGTGTAGAGGATGTCCCCTGTCTATGGTGATGGTAGAACCTCCTCTCCTCTTGGTGTAGACTGGATGTCCCCTGTCTATGGTGATGGTAGACCCCCCTCTCCTCTAGGTGTAGTGGATGCCCCCCGTCTATGGTGATGGTAGAACCTCCTCTCCTCTAGCTGTAGAGGATGTCCCCTGTCTATGGTGATGGTAGACCCCCCTCTCCTCTAGGTGTAGTGGATGCCCCCCGTCTATGGTGATGATGGAACCACCTCTCCTCTAGGTGTAGAGGATGCCCCTGTCTATGGTGATGGTAGAACCTCCTCTCCTCTAGGTGTAGAGGATGCCCCCTGTCTATGGCGATGGTAGAACCTCCTTTCCTCTAGGTGTAGAGGATGTCCCCTGTCTATGGTGATGGCAGAACCTCCTCTCCTTTAGGTGTAGAGGATGTCCCCTGTCTATGGTGATGGTAGAACCTCCTCTCCTCTTGGTGTAGAGGATGCCCCCTTTCTATGGTGATGGTAGAACCTCCTCTCCTCTAGGTGTAGAGGATGCCCCGTGTCTATGATGATGGTAGAATCACCTCTCCTCTAGGTGTAGAGGATGCCCCCTGTCTATGGTAATGGTAGAACCTCCTCTCCTCTAGGTGTAGAGGATGCCCACTGTCTAAGGTGATGGCAGAACCTCCTCTCCTTTAGGTGTAGAGGATGTCCCCTGTCTATGGTGATGGTAGAACCTCCTCTCCTCTTGGTGTAGAGGATGCCCCCTGTCTATGGTGATGGTAGAACCTCCTCTCCTCTAGGTGTAGAGGATGCCCCGTGTCTATGATGATGGTAGAATCACCTCTCCTCTAGGTGTAGAGGATGTCCCCTGTCTATGGTGATGGTAGAACCTCCTCTCCTCTAGGTGTAGAGGATGCCCCCTGTCTATGGTGATGGTAGAACCTCCTCTCCTCTAGGTGTAGAGGATGCCCCCTGTCTATGGTGATGTCAGAACCTCCTCTCCTTTAGGTGTAGAGGATGCCCCCTGTCTATGGTGATGGTAGAACCTCCTCTCCTCTAGGTGTAGAGGATGCCCCCTGTCTATGGTGATGGTAGAACCTCCTCTCCTCTAGGTGTAGAGGATGCCCCCTGTCTATGGTGATGGCAGAACCTCCTCTCCTCTAGGTGTAGAGGATGCCCCCTGTCTGTGGTGATGGTAGAACCTCCTCTCCTCTAGGTGTAGAGGATGCCCCCTGTCTATGGTGATGATAGAACGGCCTCTCCCCTAGGTGTAGAGGATGCCCCCTGTCTATGGTGATGGTAGAACCTCCTCTCCTCTAGGTGTAGAGGATGTCCCCTGTCCATGGTGGTGGCAGAACCTCCTTTCCTCTAGGTGTAGAGGATGCCTCCTGTCTATGGCAATGGTAGAACCTCCTCTCCTCTAGGTGTAGAGGATGCCCCCTGTCTATTGCAATGGTAGAACCTCCTCTCCTCTAGGTGTAGAGGATGTCCCCTGTGTATGGTGATGGTAGACACCCCTCTCCTCTAGGTGTAGTGGATGGCCCCTGTCTATGGTGATGATAGAACCACTTCTCCTCTAGGTGTAGAGGATGCCCCCTGTCTATGGTGATGGTATAACCTCCTCTCCTCTAGGTGTAGAGGATGCCCCCTGTCTATGGCGATGGTAGAACCTCCTTTCTTCTAGGTGTAGATGACGACCCCTGTCTATGGTGATGGTAGAACCACCTCTCCTCTAGGTGTAGAGGATGCCCCTGTCTATGGTGATGGTAGAACCTCCTCTCCTCTAGGTGTAGAGGATGTCCCCTGTCTATGGTGATGGTAGAACCTCCTCTCCTCTAGGTGTAGAGGATGCCCCCTGTCTATGATGATGGTAGAATCACCTCTCCTCTAGGTGTAGAGGATGTCCCCTGTCCATGGTGGGGGCAGAACCTCCTTTCCTCTAGGTGTAGAGGATGCCTCCTGTCTATGGCAATGGTAGAACCTCCTCTCCTCTAGGTGTAGAGGATGCCCCCTGTCTATTGCAATGGTAGAACCTCCTCTCCTCTAGGTGTAGAGGATGTCCCCTGTGTATGGTGATGGTAGACACCCCTCTCCTCTAGGTGTAGTGGATGGCCCCTGTCTATGGTGATGATAGAACCACTTCTCCTCTAGGTGTAGAGGATGCCCCCTGTCTATGGTGATGGTATAACCTCCTCTCCTCTAGGTGTAGAGGATGCCCCCTGTCTATGGTGATGGTAGAACCTCCTTTCTTCTAGGTGTAGATGACGACCCCTGTCTATGGTGATGGTAGAACCTCCTCTCCTCTAGGTGTAGAGGATGTCCCCTGTCTATGGTGATGGTAGAACCTCCTCTCCTCTAGGTGTAGAGGATGTCCCCTGTCTATGGTGATGGTAGAACCTCCTCTCCTCTAGGTTTAGAGGATGTCCCCTGTCTATGGTGATGGTAGAACCGTCTCTCCTCTAGGTGTAGTGGATGCCCCCTGTTTATGGTGATGGTAGAACCTCCTCTCCTCTAGGTGTAGAGGATGTCCTCTGTCTATGGTGATGGTAGAACCTCCTCTCCTCTAGGTGTAGAGGATGCCCCCTGTCTATGGTGATGGTAGAACCTCCTCTCCTCTTGGTGTAGAAAATGTCCCCTGTCTATGGTGATGGTAGAACCGCTCTCCTCTAGGTGTAGAGGATGTCCCCTGTCTATGGTAATGGTAGAACCTCCTCTCCTCTAGTTGTAGAGGATGCCCCCTGTCTATGGTGATGATAGAACCTCCTCTCCTCTAGGTGTAGAGGATGCCCCCTGTCTATGGTGATGGTAGAACCTCCTCTCCTCTAGGTGTAGAGGATGCCCCCTGTCTGTGGTGATGGTAGAACCTCCTCTCCTCTAGGTGTAGAGGATGCCCCCTGTCTATGGTGATGATAGAACGGCCTCTCCCCTAGGTGTAGAGGATGCCCCCTGTCTATGGTGATGGTAGAACCTCCTCTCCTCTAGGTGTAGAGGATGCCCCTTGTCTATGGTGATGGTAGAACCTCCTCTCCTCTTGGTGTAGAGGATATCCCCTGTCTATGGTGATGGTAGAACCTCCTCTCCTCTTGGTGTAGAGGATGCGCCCTGTCTATGGTGATGGTAGAGCCTCTCCTCTAGGTGTAGAGGATGCCCCCTGTCTATGGTGATGGTAGAACCTCCTCTCCTCTAGGTGTAGAGAATGTCCCCTGTCTATGGTGATAGTAGAACCTCCTCTCCTCTAGGTGTAGAGGATGTCCCCTGTCTATGGTGATGGTAGAACCACCTCTCCTCTAGGTGTAGAGGATGCCCCCTGTCTATGGTGATGGTAGAGCCTAATCTCCTCTAGGTGTAGAGGATGCCCCCTGTCTATGGTGATGGTAGAACCTCCTCTCCTCTAGGTGTAGAGGATGTCCCCTGTCTATGATGATGGTAGAATTCCCTCTCCTCTAGGTGTAGAGGATGTCCCCTGTCTATGGTGATGGTAGAACCTCCTCTCCTCTAGGTGTAGAGGATGCCATCTGTCTATGGTGATGGTAGAACCTCCTCTCCTCTAGGTGTAGAGGATGCCCCCTGTCTATGGTGATGGTAGAACCTCCTCTCCTCTAGGTGTAGAGGATGTCCCCTGTCTATGGTGATGGTAGAGTTACCTCTCTTCTAGGTGTAGAGGATGCCCCCTGTCTATGGTGATGGTAGAACCTAATCTCCTCTAGGTGTAGAGGATTCCCCCTGTCTATGGTGATGGTAGAACCTCCTCTCCTCTAGGTGTAGAGGATGCCCCCTGTCTATGTTGATGGTAGAACCTCCTCTAGGTGTAGAGGATGCCCCCTGTCTGTGGTGATGGTAGAACCTCCTCTCCTCTAGGTGTAGAGGATGCCCCCTGTCTGTGGTGATGGTAGAACCTCCTCTCCTCTTGGTGTAGAAGATGCCCCCTGTCTATGGTGATGGTAGAACCACCTCTCCTCTAGGTGTAGAGGATGTCCCCTGTCTATGGTGATGGTAGAACCTCCTCTCCTCTAGGTGTAGAGGATGCCCCCTGTCTATGGTGATGGTAGAACCTCCTCTCCTCTAGGTGTAGAGGATGTCCCCTGTCTATGGTGATGGTAGAACCTCCTCTCCTCTAGGTGTAGAGGATGTCCCCTGTCTATGGTGATGGTAGAACCTCCTCTCCTCTAGGTTTAGAGGATGTCCCCTGTCTATGGTGATGGTAGAACCGTCTCTCCTCTAGGTGTAGTGGATGCCTCCTGTTTATGGTGATGGTAGAACCTCCTCTCCTCTAGGTGTAGAGGATGTCCTCTGTCTATGGTGATGGTAGAACCTCCTCTCCTCTAGGTGTAGAGGATGCCCCCTGTCTATGGTGATGGTAGAACCTCCTCTCCTCTTGGTGTAGAAAATGTCCCCTGTCTATGGTGATGGTAGAACCGCTCTCCTCTAGGTGTAGAGGATGTCCCCTGTCTATGGTGATGGTAGAACCTCCTCTCCTATAGGTGTAGAGGATGTCCCCTGTCCATGGTGCTGGCAGAACCTCCTTTCCTCTAGGTGTAGAGGATGCCCCCTGTCTATGGTGATGGTAGAACCTCCTCTCCTCTAGGTGTAGAGGATGCCCCCTGTCTATGGCAATGGTAGAACCTCCTCTCCTCTAGGTGTAGAGGATGCCCCCTGTCTGTGGTGATGGTAGAACCTCCTCTCCTCTAGGTGTAGAGGATGCCCCCTGTCTATGGTGATGATAGAACGGCCTCTCCCCTAGGTGTAGAGGATGCCCCCTGTCTATGGTGATGGTAGAACCTCCTCTCCTCTAGGTGTAGAGGATGTCCCCTGTCCATGGTGGTGGCAGAACCTCCTTTCCTCTAGGTGTAGAGGATGCCCCCTGTCTATGGCAATGGTAGAATCTCCTCTCCTCTAGGTGTAGAGGATGCCCCCTGTCTGTGGTGATGGTAGAACCTCCTCTCCTCTAGGTGTAGAGGATGCCCCCTGTCTATGGTGATGATAGAACGGCCTCTCCCCTAGGTGTAGGGGATGCCCCCTGTCTATGGTGATGATAGAACCTCCTCTCCTCTAGGTGTAGAGGATGTCCCCTGTCCATGGTGGTGGCAAAACCTCCTTTCCTCGAGGTGTAGAGGATGCCTCCTGTCTATGGCAATGGTAGAACCTCCTCTCCTCTAGGTGTAGAGGATGCCCCCTGTCTATTGCAATGGTAGAACCTCCTCTCCTCTAGGTGTAGAGGATGTCCCCTGTGTATGGTGATGGTAGACACCCCTCTCCTCTAGGTGTAGTGGATGCCCCCTGTCTATGGTGATGATAGAACCACCTCTCCTCTAGGTGTAGAGGATGCCCCCTGTCTATGGTGATGGTATAACCTCCTCTCCTCTAGGTGTAGAGGATGCCCCCTGTCTATGGCGATGGTAGCACCTCCTCTCCTCTAGGTGTAGAGGATGCCCCCTGTCTATGGTGATGATAGAACCACCTCTCCTCTAGGTGTAGAGGATGCCCCCTGTCTATGGTGATGGTATAACCTCCTCTCCTCTTGGTGTAGAGGATGCCCCCTGTCTATGGCGATGGTAACACCTCCTCTCCTCTAGGTGTAGAGGATGCCCCTGTCTATGGTGATGGTAGAACCTCCTTTCTTCTAGGTGTAGATGACGACCCCTGTCTATGGTTATGGTAGAACCACCTCTCCTCTAGGTGTAGAGGATGCCCCCTGTCTATGGTGATGGTAGAACCTCCTCTCCTCTAGGTGTAGAGGATGTCCCCTGTCTATGGTGATGGTAGAACCTCCTCTCCTCTAGGTGTAGAGGATGCCCCCTGTCTATGATGATGGTAGAATCACCTCTCCTCTAGGTGTAGAGGATGTCCCCTGTCTATGGTGATGGTAGAACCTCCTCTCCTCTAGGTGTAGAGGATGCCCCCTGTCTATGGTGATGGTAGAACCTCCTCTCCTCTAGGTGTAGAGGATGCCCCCTGTCTATGGTGATGTCAGAACCTCCTCTCCTTTAGGTGTAGAGGATGCCCCCTGTCTATGGTGATGGTAGAACCTCCTCTCCTCTAGGTGTAGAGGATGCCCCCTGTCTATGGTGATGGTAGAACCTCCTCTCCTCTAGGTGTAGAGGATGCCCCCTGTCTATGGTGATGATAGAACGGCCTCTCCCCTAGGTGTAGAGGATGCCCCCTGTCTATGGTGATGATAGAACGGCCTCTCCCCTAGGTGTAGAGGATGCCCCCTGTCTATGGTGATGGTAGAACCTCCTCTCCTCTAGGTGTAGAGGATGCCCCTTGTCTATGGTGATGGTAGAACCTCCTCTCCTCTTGGTGTAGAGGATATCCCCTGTCTATGGTGATGGTAGAACCTCCTCTCCTCTTGGTGTAGAGGATGCCCCCTGTCTATGGTGATGGTAGAGCCTCCTCTCTAGGTGTAGAGGATGCCCCCTGTCTATGGTGATGGTAGAACCTCCTCTCCTCTAGGTGTAGAGGATGTCCCCTGTCTATGGTGATAGTAGAACCTCCTCTCCTCTAGGTGTAGAGGATGTCCCCTGTCTATGGTGATGGTAGAGCCTAATCTCCTCTAGGTGTAGAGGATGCCCCCTGTCTATGGTGATGGTAGAACCTCCTCTCCTCTAGGTGTAGAGGATGCCCCCTGTCTATGGTGATGGTAGAACCTCCTCTCCTCTAGGTGTAGAGGATGTCCCCTGTCTATGGTGATGGTAGAACCTTCTCTACTCTAGGTGTAGAGGATGCCCCCTGTCTATGGTGATGGTAGAGTTACCTCTCCTCTAGGTGTAGACGATGCCCCCTGTCTATGGTGATGGTAGAACCTAATCTCCTCTAGGTGTAGAGGATTCCCCCTGTCTATGGTGATGGTAGAACCTCCTCTCCTCTAGGTGTAGAGGATGCCCCCTGTCTATGTTGATGGTAGAACCTCCTCTCCTCTAGGTGTAGAGGATGCCCCCTGTCTGTGGTGATGGTAGAACCTCCTCTCCTCTAGGTGTAGAGGATGCCCCCTGTCTGTGGTGATGGTAGAACCTCCTCTCCTCTTGGTGTAGAAGATGCCCCCTGTCTATGGTGATGGTAGAACCACCTCTCCTCTAGGTGTAGAGGATGTCCCCTGTCTATGGTGATGGTAGAACCTCCTCTCCTCTAGGTGTAGAGGATGCCCCCTGTCTATGGTGATGGTAGAACCTCCTCTCCTCTAGGTGTAGAGGATGTCCCCTGTCTATGGTGATGGTAGAACCTCCTCTCCTCTAGGTGTAGAGGATGTCCCCTGTCTATGGTGATGGTAGAACCTCCTCTCCTCTAGGTGTAGAGGATGTCCCCTGTCTATGGTGATGGTAGAACCGTCTCTCCTCTAGGTGTAGTGGATGCCCCCTGTTTATGGTGATGGTAGAACCTCCTCTCCTCTAGGTGTAGAGGATGTCCTCTGTCTATGGTGATGGTAGAACCTCCTCTCCTCTAGGTGTAGAGGATGCCATCTGTCTATGGTGATGGTAGAACCTCCTCTCCTCTAGGTGTAGAGGATGCCCCCTGTCTATGGTGATGGTAGAACCTCCTCTCCTCTAGGTGTAGAGGATGTCCCCTGTCTATGGTGATGGTAGAACCTCCTCTCCTCTAGGTGTAGAGGATGCCCCCTGTCTATGGTGATGGTAGAGTTACCTCTCCTCTAGGTGTAGAGGATGCCCCATGTCTATGGTGATGGTAGAACCTAATCTCCTCTAGGTGTAGAGGATTCCCCCTGTCTATGGTGATGGTAGAACCTCCTCTCCTCTAGGTGTAGAGGATGCCCCCTGTCTATGTTGATGGTAGAACCTCCTCTCCTCTAGGTGTAGAGGATGCCCCCTGTCTGTGGTGATGGTAGAACCTCCTCTCCTCTAGGTGTAGAGGATGCCCCCTGTCTGTGGTGATGGTAGAACCTCCTCTCCTCTTGGTGTAGAAGATGCCCCCTGTCTATGGTGATGGTAGAACCACCTCTCCTCTAGGTGTAGAGGATGTCCCCTGTCTATGGTGATGGTAGAACCTCCTCTCCTCTAGGTGTAGAGGATGCCCCCTGTCTATGGTGATGGTAGAACCTCCTCTCCTCTAGGTGTAGAGGATGTCCCCTGTCTATGGTGATGGTAGAACCTCCTCTCCTCTAGGTGTAGAGGATGTCCCCTGTCTATGGTGATGGTAGAACCTCCTCTCCTCTAGGTGTAGAGGATGTCCCCTGTCTATGGTGATGGTAGAACCGTCTCTCCTCTAGGTGTAGTGGATGCCCCCTGTTTATGGTGATGGTAGAACCTCCTCTCCTCTAGGTGTAGAGGATGTCCTCTGTCTATAGTGATGGTAGAACCTCCTCTCCTCTAGGTGTAGAGGATGCCCCCTGTCTATGGTGATGGTAGAACCTCCTCTCCTATAGGTGTAGAGGATGTCCCCTGTCTATGGTGATGGTAGAACCTCCTCTCCTCTAGGTGTAGAGGATGTCCCCTGTCTATGGTGATGGTAGAACCGTCTCTCCTCTAGGTGTAGTGGATGCCCCCTGTTTATGGTGATGGTAGAACCTCCTCTCCTCTAGGTGTAGAGGATGTCCCCTGTCTATGGTGATGGTAGAGCCACCTCTCCTCTAGGTGTAGAGGATGTCCCCTGTCTATGGTGATGGTAGAACCTCCTCTCCTCTTGGTGTAGAGGATGTCCCCTGTCTATGGCGATGGTAGAACCTCCTCTCCTCTAGGTGTAGAGGATGTCTCCTGTCTATGGTGATGGTAGAACCTCCTCTCCTCTAGGTTTAGAGGATGCCCCCTGTCTGCGGTGATGGTAGAACCTCCTCTCCTCTAGGTTTAGAGGATGCCCCCTGTCTGTGGTGATGGTAGAACCTCCTCTCCTCTAGGTGTAGAAGATGCCCCCTGTCTATGGTGATGGTAGATCCACCTCTCCTCTAGGTGTAGAGGATGCCCCCTGTCTATGGTGATGGTAGAACCTCCTCTCCTCTAGGTGTAGAGGATGCCCCCTTGTCCTGGTCACAGGTCTAGGTATTAGAGAGAGATCCTTGTACTGCCCATTCAGGTATTTGAGGTCCTAAACATGGTGGTTACATTTCTTAGTAGAGGTACTGAACATGGTGGTTACATTTCTAGGTAGAGGCACTGAACATGGTGGTTACATTTCTAGGTAGAGGCATTGAACATGGTGGTTACATTTCTTGGTAGAGGTACTGAACATGGTGGTTACATTTCTTAGTAGAGGCACTGAACATGATGGCCACATTTGTAGTTAGAGGCTCTGAACATGGTGGTTACATTTCTTAGTAGAGGTACTGAACATGGTGGTTACATTTCTTAGTAGAGGCACTGAACATGGTGGTTACATTTCTAGGTAGAGGTACTGAACATGGTGGTTACATTTCTAGGTAGAGGTACTGAACATGGTGGTTACATTTCTTGGTAGAGGTACTGAACATGGTGGTTATATTTCTAGGTAGAGGTACTGAACATGATGGCCACATTTCTAGGTAGTGGCCTTGAACATGGTGGTTACATTTCTCAGTAGAGGCACTGAACATGGTGGTTACATTTCTAGGTAGAGGTACTAAACATGGTGTTTACATTTCTAGGTAGAGGTACTGAACATGGTGGTTACATTTCTTAGTAGAGGCACTGAACATGGTGGTTACATTTCTAGGTAGAGGTACTGAACATGGTGGTTACATTTCTAGGTAGAGGTACTGAACATGGTGGTTACATTTCTTGGTAGAGGTACTGAACATGGTGGTTACATTTCTAGGTAGAGGTACTGAACATGGTGGTTACATTTCTAGGTAGAGGTACTGAACATGGTGGCCACATTTCTAGGTAGAGGCCTTGAACATGGTGGTTACATTTCTTAGTAGAGGCACTGAACATGGTGGTTACATTTCTAGGTAGAGGTACTGAACATGGTGGTTACATTTCTAGGTAGAGGTACTGAACATGGTGGTTACATTTCTTAGTAGAGGCACTGAACATGGTGGTTACATTTCTAGGTAGAGGTACTGAACATGGTGGTTACATTTCTAGGTAGAGGTACTGAACATGGTGGTTACATTTCTAGGTAGAGGTACTGAACATGGTGGTTACATTTCTAGGTAGAGACACTGAACATGGTGGTTACATTTCTTAGTAGAGGCACTGAACATGGTGGTTACATTTCTAGGTAGAGGTACTGAACATGGTGGTTACATTTCTTAGTAGAGGCACTGAACATGGTGGTTACATTTCTAGGTAGAGGTAGTGAACATGGTGGTTACATTTCTAGGTAGAGGTACTGAACATGGTGGTTACATTTCTAGGTAGAGGTACTGAACATGGTGGTTACATTTCTAGGTAGAGGTACTGAACATGGTGGTTACATTTCTAGGTAGAGGCACTGAACATGGTGGTTACATTTCTAGGTAGAGGTACTGAACATGGTGGTTACATTTCTAGGTAGAGGTACTGAACATGTTGGTTACATTTCTTGGTAGAGGTACTGAACATGGTGGTTACATTTCTAGGTAGAGGTACTGAACATGGTGGTTACATTTCTAGGTAGAGGTACTGAACATGGTGGTTATATTTCTAGGTAGAGACACTGAACATGGTGGTTACATTTCTTAGTAGAGGCACTGAACATGGTGGTTACATTTCTCGGTAGAGGTACTGAACATGGTGGTTACATTTCTTGGTAGAGGCACTGAACATGGTGGTTACATTTCTAGGTAGAGGTACTGAACATGGTGGTTACATTTCTAGGTAGAGGTAGTGAACATGGTGGTTACATTTCTAGGTAGAGGTACTGAACATGGTGGTTACATTTCTAGGTAGAGGTACTGAACATGGTGGTTACATTTCTAGGTAGAGGTACTGAACATGTTGGTTACATTTCTTAGTAGAGGCACTGAACATGGTGGTTACATTTCTAGGTAGAGGTAGTGAACATGGTGGTTACATTTCTAGGTAGAGGTACTGAACATGGTGGTTACATTTCTAGGTAGAGGTAGTGAACATGGTGGTTACATTTCTAGGTAGAGGTTCTGAACATGGTGGTTACATTTCTAGGTAGCGGCACTGAACATGGTGGTTACATTTCTAGGTAGAGGTATTGAACATGGTGGTTACATTTCTAGGTAGAGGCACTGAACATGGTGGTTACATTTCTAGGTAGAGGTATTGAACATGGTGGTTACATTTCTAGGTAGAGGCACTGAACATGGTGGTTACATTTCTTAGTAGAGGCACTGAACATGGTGGTTACATTTCTTAGTAGAGGCACTGAACATGGTGGTCACATTTTTTGGCAGAGATATCTATTTCATATCCATCGGTCCTCAAATATTTTATTGATTCTGAATGTAAGCATGAATGGTATTTTTCACTGACAGGAAGCAGAGATGTTGCAAGTCCTGAGAAATTTCAATTCAATGTAAATTAGTAAGCTGCAAGACATTTCATTACACAATGATCAAGCTTTATTTACAGAAGAACAGACAATCCCCTCTGACATGTGAGCGCCTTTATCTAAACACTGCGCTAGGCCAAGTCTATGAAGACATTCCTCCGGCACCTTCCAGAACCTCTGATGGGTACATAACGGAGCAGAGCGGATACATTACATAGGAGAGCAAGGACTGACGCTGTGATTAGAGAATCACTCCTGTAACCTCTTCACACTGTCACTAGGGGGAGCAGCCAAGATGAGAAGTGAGCTCCCCCTAGTGGCGGCTGCAGGTAAGCAGACTTTTATCATTAAGCTCCATGGCTCCGGCCACTATTTATAACTCCTATAATATTATCTACTGCAGAAACCAAGCCACAAGCAGCAATGTATAATGTGACTGACGCCATTCATCGCTGCGGTGACAGGTGAGTTCAGCCACCGGAACGCTGCGGCCATCAATCACCAGATCCCGACCATTGGACCATGCGGCTCATACAGACTCGTGTCAGCACAACCAAACACCCCCTACTAGGGAAATACTACCAAGCCACATGTCACCACCAGGGACAAACACACCTACTAGAGGGAGGATACAAATAGATACATAGTAGCTACATATTATATATACAGTATATAATGGATAATAAATAGATACATCAATGCACAGGTATCAGATACATAGAAGATAAATACAATTGTTGCGCTGATATAATGTAATTTATATAATGTAAAAACATATAAGAAATATAAGTCACATAACTCAAAGACATAATGGAGCAGATGAAGAGAAATCATCAGCCGGGGGAGGGGCGGGAGCTCCTGTGTAACATCACTCATCACGGAGAGAAAGTCTCCCGGCTCCGGATCCATCTCCTGGGATCAGGATACTCAGCAGTGTCCACCCATAACACCCCGGCCATCTACTTATCAGGTCACAGCAATGATAGATGCAATGCCAGATATACACCTTATATACAAGTTCTGTTCTTGTACATAGGGGGCAGTATTATAGTAGTTATATCCTTGTACATAGGGGGCAGTATTATAGTAGTTATATTCCTGTACATAGGGGGCAGTATTATAGTAGTTATATTCTTGTACATAGGGGCAGTATTATAGTAGTTATATTCTTGTACATAGGGGCAGTATTATAGTAGTTATATTCTTGTACATAGGGGGCAGTATTATAGTAGTTATATTCCTGTACATAGGGGCAGTATTATAGTAGTTATATTCTTGTACATAGGGTGCAGTATTATAGTAGTTATATTCCTGTACATAGGGGACAGTATTATAGTAGTTATATTCCTGTACATCGGGGGCAGTATTATAGTAGTTATATTCCTGTACATAGGAGGCAGTATTATAGTAGTTATATTCTTGTACATAGGGGGCAGTATTACAGTAGTTATATTCCAGTACATAGGGGGCAGTATTATAGTAGTTATATTCTTGTACATAGGGGCAGTATTATAGTAGTTATATTCCTGTACATAGGGGGCAGTATTATAGTAGTTATATTCTTGTACATAGGGGGCAGTATTATAGTAGTTATATTCTTGTACATAGGGGGCAGTATTATAGTAGTTATATTTCTTGTACATAGGGGGCAGTATTATAGTAGCTATATTCTTGTACATAGGGGGCAGTATTATAGTAGTTATATCTTCCTTACATAGGGGGCAGTATTATAGTATATATCTTGTACATAGAGGGCAGTATTATATTATATTCTTGTACATAGGGCAGTATTATAGTAGTTATATTCTTGTACATAGAGGGCAGTATTATAGTAGTTATATTCTTGTACATAGGGAGCAGTATTATAGTAGTTATATTCCTGTACATAGGGGGCAGTATTATAGTAGTTATATTCCTATACATAGGGGGCAGTATTATAGTAGTTATATTCTTGTACATAGGGGGCAGTATTACAGTAGTTATATTCCTGTACATAGGAGGCAGTATTATAGTAGTTATATTCTTGTACATAGGGGGCAGTATTACAGTAGTTATATTCCTGTACATAGGGGGCAGTATTACAGTAGTTATATTCCTGTACATAGGGAGCAGTATTATAGTAGTTATATTCTTGTACATAGGGGGCAGTATTATAGGAGTTATATTCTTGTACATAGGGGGCAGTATTATAGGAGTTATATTCTTGTACATAGGGGGCAGTATTATAGTAGTTATATTCTTGTACATAGGGGGCAGTATTATAGTAGTTATATTCTTGTACATAGGGGGCAGTATCAGTAGTTATATTCTTGTACATAGGGGACAGTATTATAGTAGTTATATTCTTGTACATAGGGGACAGTATTATAGTAGTTATATTCTTGTACATAGGGGGCAGTATTATAGTAGTTATATTCTTGTACATATGGAGCAGTATTATAGTAGTTATATTCTTGTACATAGGGGGCAGTATTATAGCAGTTATATTCCTGTACATAGGGGCAGTATTATAGTAGTTATATTCCTGTACATAGGGGGCAGTATTATAGTAGTTATATTCTTGTACATAGGGGACAGTATTATAGTAGTTATATTCTTGTACATAGGGGGCAGTATTATAGTAGTTATATTCTTGTACATAGGGGGCAGTATTATAGTAGTTATATTCCTGTACATAGGGGGCAGTATTATAGTAGTTATATTCTTGTACATAGGAGGCAGTATTATAGTAGTTATATTCTTGTACATAGGGGGCAGTATTATAGCAGTTATATTCTTGTACATAGGGGGCAGTATTATAGCAGTTATATTCTTGTACATAGGGGGCAGTATTATAGTAGTTATATTCTTGTACATAGGGGACAGTATTATAGTAGTTATATTCTTGTACATAGGGGCAGTATTATAGTAGATATATTCTTGTACATAGGGGGCAGGATTATAGTAGTTATATTCTTGTACATAGGGGGCAGTATTATAGTAGTTATATTCTTGTACATAGGGAGCAGTATTATAGTAGTTATATTCCAACAAACAAAAGTGCTTGAAAATGTCCTGATTGGATGGACGAAACGTCGCATCTTGAAGGTGGAATAAATCACTTTTACGGAGTGCTGCTTCAGTATCTTTTCTTCTCCAGTAGTTATATTCCTGTACATCGGGGGCAGTATTATAGCAGTTATATTCTTGTACATAGGGGGCAGTATTATATTCCTTGAATACAGCTAATAAGTGCGGGTTGGGAGAGGGTAACATACAGGATAATTTATGGGGCGATTTTGGGACCTTACTCACAAAGTTGTTTTTTACGATATATAATACAGTTCTCTTTCCTTATACCGGTGCACTTCGGGTGATATGTGGTGTTATGGTGCCAGCATAGTGTTGGGTGATGTGGTGTCACCATGGATGACAGGCCTGACCTCCTCTATAGATGTAGCAGGGTGACAGCATGAAATGTCATGATGAGATTATATAGTCACAGGGTCACCCAGGATTGATAGGAAATCATAGCCACTCATTAATGTACAGTTCCTTGAAGAACATGTCACCTCCTCGACATAATGTAAGGTGTCCCAGTCTTCCTATCACAGTTTTTATTTTGGGTTGCATTGTGATTGCATCATAATCTTTATATTTTGTGTAATCACAGGGAACATCAGAAGAAACTTTTTTTTTATTTTGGGACTTATTACTTAATGGCGCCCACTACTGGCCATGGTCAGATGTACAGTTACCCACTACATGGTATGGATGAAGCAGAGCCGACACTGTAGTGCACATAGCTAGGAGCCCAGCTTTCCTGGAATCCTGAACATCAAATCTGCCTACTATTATTGCTCTATGGTGCATTGCCAGCCCAATATACTATGTAGGGTCTCTCCCATATTAGATGTCACCCAGCTTTCCTAGGTTTGGATAGAACTGAAAGATTGAAGCACAAAGATAGATAGATAGATAGATAGATATGGGATAGATAAATAGATAGATAGATAGATATGAGATAGATAGATAGATAGATAGATAGATATGAGATAGATAGATAGATATGAGATAGATAGATAGATAGATAGATATGAGATAGATAGACAGATAGATAGATATGAGATAGATAGATAGATAGATAGATAGATAGATAGATATGAGATAGATAGATATGAGATAGATAGATAGATAGATATGAGATAGATAGATAGATAGATAGATAGATAGATAGATAGATAGATAGATAGATATGAGATAGATAGATATGAGATAGATAGACAGATAGATAGATAGATAGATAGATACATGGTATGGATGAAGCAGAGCCGACACTGTAGTGCACATAGCTAGGAGCCCAGCTTTCCTGGAATCCTGAACATCAAATCTGCCTACTATTATTGCTCTATGGTGCATTGCCAGCCCAATATACTATGTAGGGTCTCTCCCATATTAGATGTCACCCAGCTTTCCTAGGTTTGGATAGAACTGAAAGATTGAAGCACAAAGATAGATAGATAGATAGATAGATAGATAGATAGATAGATAGATAGATATGGGATAGATAAATAGATAGATAGATAGATATGAGATAGATAGATAGATAGATAGATATGAGATAGATAGATAGATAGATAGATATGAGATAGATAGATAGATATGAGATAGATAGACAGATAGATAGATATGAGATAGATAGATAGATAGATAGATAGATAGATAGATAGATATGAGATAGATAGACAGATAGATAGATATGAGATAGATAGATATGAGATAGATATATAGATAGATAGATAGATATGAGATAGATAGATATGAGATAGATAGACAGATAGATAGATAGATAGATAGATATGAGATAGATAGGAAATAGATAGATAGGAGATAGATAATTATGACATTGATGGATAAATAGACTTCAGGTTTGATCACAAGGCTAAATGGTGTCGATACAGCTATTAGTGAAAAATTGAATTAAATTCCAGTATTGTAGTATGAAGTGAACTTACCCTGCTGTGCTCTGTGCTTCAGTCACTCCTCTCTCCAGGAAAAACTGTCATTTTCATCCAGAAACCTTCCAAAAGCTTTTACTCAGAGCACAGAGGAGGGGGCTGTAGAATGCTATATTGTATGGGTGATGTTAGTGGTACGGTAGCAGGGGAGGGGCTGTAGTCCAGCTCAGCGTACAGCACTAAGAGCACAGCAGTGTGAGGACCCCATCACAGTCTCCACAACACTCACAAAGGGCATGTTCCCCATTACAACATCCAACAACCCCCCCAACCAGGGCAGGTGACAGAAGGAGTCAGGACCCGCAGTGTCTCCAGTGACCTATTCATACAGAGCGCTGGCAGCTGGCTCCTGTGTACACACGGGGGCAGTGTTCCTATTAATACACTTCTCCTTTAAGACCGGCGCTTCCTGATGAAGGTCTCTGGCAGCGGAGCGCAGAGTCGGTGATGAATAACCCGCATTGATCCGCCTTCAAGGCCTGTCCACGTCTCTGTGTAACGCCATGTTGTAGGTATCGATGTATTGGCAGATCACAGGCGGACGCCTCTTCCATGGAGGTTCTGTAAATAATACATCTCCCATCAATAGATATAGTGTATGTACATGACTGCTGAAATACTCTGTGCTGCAGGGTGACTCTATCCCGATTATATCTCCTCCCTGACTATATAATGATGTCAGAGCCCAACACAAGACCAGAACCACTCACCTGCTGAAATACTCTGTGCTGCGGGTGACTCTATCCTGATTATATCTCCTCGCTGACTATATAATGATGTCAGAGCCCAACACAAGACCAGAACCACTCACATGCTGAAATACTCTGTGCTGCGGGGTGACTCTATCCTGATTATATCTCCTCGCTGACTATATAATGATGTCAGAGCCCAACACAAGACCAGAACCACTCACATGGTGAAATACTCTGTGCTGCGGGGTGACTCTATCCTGATTATATCTCCTCGCTGACTATATAATGATGTCAGAGCCCAACACAAGACCAGAACCACTCACATGGTGAAATACTCTGTGCTGCTTAGTACCTCTTATGCTTCCATTTCTCTTCTTATACCATGCCCCTCTTATACCCGCGTCACCCTGTTAATATGTAGGTCACTATTAAACACTCATCTGCTGAAATACTCTGCGCTGCTGACGAAGCATCGTTTCCTGTACTTTTAAAGGGGTGTTACCTATTCACCACTCTCCCTTTAAGACCTGATACATCAATCTGTGTGCTAGTTAATATATGTAATCAAAATCCTAGTGAACGCTGCCCCCTAATGGACAGATTTTTGCTAAATCCCTCCCATCCCCCCATGTTTGAATGATACATTATAAAGCGTCCTGTCCCACCATAGGGTTAATCTACGCTTGTCCTGTGAAATACATCTACGCGGCCCCTCTGTCTATGATCCCCCCATCTGTAATATACATTAGAAATCTCATTTCCAGCTTTTCCGGCCTAAGCCCCCCTGTTCCTGTACCATGACTCCCATCATCCTATAGCCTGATGTAATGACCCTCACTGGCGGATTAGACAGCGTCACAGCCGATCCGGTCCAGATGTCAACGGGCCGGCAGAGCGGGGGTTAATGTAAGGAGCTTAGCGGGACGCTGCTGCCTGCGCTTTCACACTGCCGTCCTCAGTCTACGGAGATGTGAGATTCTGTTAATGAGCGCTGCAGCTGCTGGATCGGGAATTAACCTCATCCTGACCAGCAGAGACCACCAAAGTGCCCGACCTGTAGATTGGAGAGCCGCACATCCACTGGGGTTAATACCAAGCCCCCAGTATGTTAAAAAGGGGTCCAACTAAGACGCAAACTATATAACTGATATAATGTGGGGCCCCCACAGGTCTCAGGGGCCCCAGGATCATCTCTATGTGATCCACCCTCTCCATCCAAAGCAGATTTCACAGCAGCCAGTCACAGCGCAGCTTTTATGTTTATAACCTGGAATTTGAGATGAAAGCTGCACTGTGATTGGTTGCTATGGGAAACTTAGCTGTTTGTTTACTTTTTGACAGGTTTCTAGCATTTTTTTGTGTAGTTGAAGAGTCCCCTATATCCAAGGCAGAAAGGAGAGCCCGGGTGGACCCCGCAAGCGAGTAATTGTGCCCTCAAAATAAGTCACACAAGTCGTAGGCCTGCGCATGACCAGTCAACATGTTGCCCCCAGTCACTATACTATAAGGCTGCGATTTTGCTGCATTTTCCGCACCAAAATCTAACCATACAGGGTGCGCTCATATCTACCGATAGCGCTGCGTTTACAAATGCGTACGGTGATGGGCCTCGCAAGCGTTCGGTAACCACAACACTGTGTCTCACATTTGTAAACACAGTTCTGGCGCTACCTGTGACTGCACCAGCACTAAGGCACTGTTCACACTTTGGGGGTCATTTATTAAGGGCCCGATTCGCGTTTTCCCGACGTGTTACCCGAATATTTCCGTTTTGCGCCGCTTGTACTTAAATTGCCCCGGGATTTTGGCGCACGCGATCGGATTGTGGCGCATCGGCGCTGGCATGCGCGCGACGGAAATTGGGGGGCGTGGCCGAACGAAAACCCGACGTATTCGGAAAAACCGCCGCATTTAAAAACCGAAAATGTGTCGCATAAGGACCGCTTACCTTCACCTGGTCCAGCTCGGTGCATTCCGGCGCGATGAGTTTACTTTCAGCGCAGCAGCGCCACCTGGTGGACGGCGGAAGAACTACCTTATTAAATCCCGGCCGGACCCGAATCCAGAGCGGAGAAGCCGCCGCTGGAACGCGAATGGACCGGGTAAGTAAATTTGCCCCTTTGTGTTTACGTTGCGTTTAGAAATGCAATACAACAGCTGTGGAGAGGAGATTTCCCTAATTGCATTACTGTTATCGTTTTTGTTTACAACATGCTATATTAGCGCAATCCGTTAACATTACAAATGTTCGTTTACATTCACAAATGGGGGTGTTAACATTGTGTTTTGCAAATGCAAATATTAAAAGTGTTTCTTGTGTTTACATTGCTCCATGAGCAGTTGTTATGTCATCTCCGTTCACAAGTGGAGATCTGCTTGATTAGATTGCTGTAAACATTTGCGTTAACGACACATCATATTAACAAAAACATGAATGTGTTTATGTTGCATTCACATTGCTGTTAACGCAAATGTTAAC
>NW_027285699.1:0-30130 GCF_040894005.1 Engystomops pustulosus | reverse complement strand
TCAAATTTTTATGCAGACCTTAGCCCCTTCCCGCCACAGCCCTTTTTCGTTTTTGCATTTTCATTTTTCACTCCCCACATTCAAAAATCTGTAAATTTTACAGAGCTGTGTGATGGCTTATTTTCTGTGTAACAAATTACACTTCAAAATGGTGGTATTTAATATTCCATGCCATGTACTGGGAAGCTGGAAAAAAATTCCAAATGCAGTGAAATTGTTAAAAAAACGCATTTGTGTGGTATTCTTGTGGGCTTGGATTTTACGGATTTCACTGTGCGCCCCAAATGACATGTCTACTTTATTCTTTGGGTTCGTACGATTACGGCGATACCAAATTTGTATAGGTTTTATAATGTTTTCATACATTTAAAAAAATTAAAACCTCCTGTACAAAATTTTTTTGGGGGATTTTGCCATCTTCTGGCACTAATAACTTTTTCATACTTTAGTGTATGGAGCTGTGGGTGGTGTAATTTTTTGCGGATTTTGATGACATTTACAATGTTATCATTTTTAGGACTGTATGACCTTTTGATCACTTTTTATAGAATTTTTTAATTTTTTTTTAAATGGAAAAAAAGTGCCATTTTCGACTTTGGGCTCAATTTTCCGCTATGGGGTAAAACGCAGTGAAAAAACGCTATCATATTTTGATACATTGGGTATTTTCAGACGCAGCAATACCTAATGTGTTTATGATTTTTACTGTTTATTTATATTTATATCAGTTCTAGGGAAAGGGGGGTGATTTGAATTTTTAGGTTTTTTTATTACAATTTTTTTACTTTTTTTTTTATTTTTACTATTTTTCAGACTCCCTAGGGTACTTTAACCCTAGGGTGTCTGTATGATCCTATCATATACTGCCATACTACAGTATGGCAGTATATGGGGATTTTACTACTCATACTATGTGCTATAAAAAAAGGAGTAGAAAAAAAAAACTCTGACCGGAGCTCCCAATGATTCCAATACGGCTGTTCAAAATTCCTTCAAAGATCTTCAATTATATTCTACCGATGAGGAAAGTTTTGCAACAAGATGTAGGTCACTATTGCAGTTTTCTCCTTAAACTCACTCAACAGTGTGGTAGCAAAAACTAAAAGAGAAAGTAGGCACCAAATCGCATAGTACGTTCTTAAATCCTTGCATTTTATTCTTAAATACTCACAAGAGTATGTTTAAAATGTGCATAAAACAGTATACAAAACGGGACGCCAGCTCCACTCGCTCGCCCGACCCTGGGTTTCGCCGTTCTCAGCTTCGTCCGGGGCGTGTGCAGAAAACTGCACCTTAAGGATGTTCTGCATAGTGACCTACATCTTGTTGCAAAACTTTCCTCATTGGTAGAATATAATTGAAGATCTTTGAAGGAATTTTGAACAGCCGTATTGGAATCATTGGGAGCTCCGGTCAGAGCAATATGCAGCAAAGACTTACCGGCTATGGAGAGGGCTCAGCCCGCGAGCCCTCTCCATGTACCGGGACCCGACATGTGACATACTATTACGTCACATGTCGGTAAGGGGTTAATCAAATCTTATGAAAAATTTATGCAAATCTTATGGAAAATGTATGCAAATATTCAGCTAATAAAATCTTGGATGATTAAATTCAAAATCACTTTAAATGATGGCAACTATTTAATGAGTTTAATGAGTCTTATTCTGAACACAACCACATGTAAGGGGGTGTTCACAATTATACAACCACATTATTTTAGTTTTGTCACTTTTATTTTTTCCAACAAAAACCTGGCAATTTAACAAGGATTTATTGACTTTTTATAGCCACTGTATAACATGGGTGTCACCTAATTTTCTTGCTACTTTATCCATCCATTAGCAAATACTTGCTCTGATAATATCCATATTAACTATTCAAATACTGATCTAGATGAAACTTACTGAGTTTACACATTATACTGTTAATAGACTGCCTTAGATACTCAAGTGGTTGTCCAATTTCAGGAAGTGAATACAATTGTTTGTTTAGGGTAAATTTATATAAATTTTCCAATTTTTCTAGAACTCTGTTTGCTTTTACTCAATAGGAAGCTTTAAAGCTTACTTAATCGGAAAATTGTAAAAGTTGTCTTTATGCAAATAATCATTTTTATTTGCAGAAAGTGGACAATGCCTTTAAGTACTAAAAGATAGCGCACGCCAGGACAGTGATAATACAAGAAAATGTATCCAGTTTAAAGGACATTGTCACCAGCTGGGGCGTAACTAGCAGCATAGCAGCAATAGCTGCTGTTACAAGTGCCGTGGAGGCATGGCGGCCAAGGCAGTCCAGTACACAACATCCTGAAACTATTTAGCAGGAGGAAGTTTTGTGCCCCTGTGTTAAAAAAAAACAGGAGGATCAACCCGGAAGCAGGGTTCCCCCTGCTAAAAGGGCCCCCTGACACGGCACTCACATAGCAAGAAGCTGCTTCTGCTGACTTTCATATCTATTTATGTGCATATGATGCAGTGAAAAGACATATTTGGCCTTAGATGAGTATCTTTTAGATGCTAAATGCTGTGAGCTACAGAAGCAGATATACAATCAGTTAAATAGAATTGTGATCTACATATAAAGATCCAGTTCCTGTAGCAGGTACTCTGGAATCAGAGAAGAGACCCCCCCAACTGTTCCCTACCTGCTTGCCTCAGCTTATCATAGGTGATAAGAACCACAAAGACAACCCCTCCCTAGGTCGCCATGCAGGCACAGAATAAGACTCACACTTAAATCAAAAAGCTAGGTCAGTGGTCTGGGTCACAACAAAGATTACAAGTACAACGCAATATCTAAATCAAAAGAGATAGTCAAAAATACAAAAGCCAAATTTGGAATTGCAGATAAAGTATAACGAGCGAACAGCAAACAGGAAGCAAAGTCAGAAATATAACCAGCAATATACTAGCAGTGAGTGGGATACAAATAGGCACTGAAAAGCCTCATCTGCAGCTGACTGGGGTACAGCTCTGCCAATCACAGCAGTTAACTATTGCCAGGCTATAGCAGAGCCGCAGAGGGGCTGAGTGTGGTGCAATAGCTTAAACACAACCAGGAACATAAAGTACAGTCACACATGCAAAAACACTGAGGGACAGATAATGATGCTGGCATAGATGTAACAGTATAGTCACCATATATCCTGAATGTACGTACTATACTGAGCTCAGGAGAGGCCCTTGTTGGAATTTTGGAATATCATTGTATTTGCTGCTAAGTTACTTCATGAGAAAACATCCTGGAATTATGGGCAGTAATTGACTCAGACTCAGGGCAAATGTAGTTTAGTTCCTGCCCACTTAACTGCTGCTGCAGAATTTTATACAAATAGCTTCAAAATAGAAAAATTCTGTAATCTTGAAAAAAATAGTCAAAATCACAATATTCATTATTATTTTTTGTGCAACAATCATGACACAATTAGGATGAATAGCAAATGTGAAAATACTTAAAAAAATTTAAATAGTCCATAACTTTCCAACAAACTTAAATTAACAGTCCAGGATCAAAACAAATTTTGAAAGTTATTTTTTTCAGAGCAAGGTGCTTTTTTAGGCTACCTGTGCTGTCCTGGGCCTAAAACAATAGATTAGCAGTCAGTTTTTTTGCCATCTGTGTGTAATCAAGCCATATGTAAAAAATGGGTGCATATTCATCTGTTTTTGCTGATCCACAAGGAAAACGGAAGGAGGGCAAATTGGGTCACAATCTTGTACCAACCTCATGGATACATCAGGCAATTGATCTGCCAAATGGACTGCATGCGGTTGATACCTTTCACGCTATGTAATCCATGAGGTATCTATATTTTTCATGATCCATGTGCATGAATTCATTGAAATTCATGTGTCATTGTGCCATCCACCAAAAAAACCAACCCCCATTGACATTTGAAAGTCTTGTATGTTATTAGTTTTTTTTAAAAAAAATTGCCATAAGTTAGATGCAAATTAGAGGCATAGAGCAATAATGACTTATAGACCTTGAATTCAACTTAGAGCTATTTGGAGAGAGGTTTTTTAAGTAATAATAATAATAATTATAATAATAGTGTCTCCTTAAGGCTACTTTCACACGAACGTATGGGGGACATATATATACGGCTGATGTATATACGGTGTATATACTGTACATCCCCCATACACTTCTATGGCCTCACAGCGATGTATGGGAGCGGTACAGTGCAGCACACGTGCGGCACCGTACCGTTCCGAAGCCTGTAGAAAGATAGGACATGTCCTATCTTTCTCCGGAATACGGCGCTGTGCGCTGTGTATTCCTATGGGGAGGGGCGGGGGTGAGCTGCGCTCATCCCCTGCTCCTCTCCCAGCGCCGATGTATGCCAGCCGTACTACGGTACAGTGGGCATACATTGTGTGAATGTTGCCTTACTGTATGTTAACTTGTGGCTTTCGATCTACATTTCTTCCATTTATACAGGCCAATTTAAGAGCTGGCACGTCTAGCTGACAGCTGTGGCTGAGAGGTGAATATTTGCCATACATGGCAGGCTTTGCACAGCTTTCATAGTTTAATAGTGGAACAAAGCTCATCATTTCCCTGATTCCTTCATTATTATGAGTAAAGGGAAGGAAATAGTGGGTTTGCAGTGGAGTCCAGTGCAGTCTCCCAGGGATGCACATCTCGAGTGGATGTGTACAGGGAAGGTTTCATTTGGCAGCTGTGGATATGTAACCACAACAATGCAAAGCTATTAAGCACAGCACAAAGCAGCTGTTCAATTGAAACAACCACCATAAAAGGTTAAAATATAGATTTTCTTATTGATGCTACTGTAATAACTATGGCTATTGTGCTTTTATGTGTTGATGTAGCTGGTTAAGTTTAGTGTTAGTGGTTTCTATACAATGAAATGTTGTAACCTTTCACTCCTTATTGAACCTGATTATGACCTCAGCCATCTTCTTGGATCTCACTACTGTATTTTAACTTTGTCACTGTCTACCTGTATCTGAACTCTGGGATACTCCTCATTTTACTCCTTTCTCATCTCCTGGCATGTTGCATCCTGACTGCTACCTGGTGACATATCTTGACTCTTTTATTTTATTATGTACTAGGATATAGGTATTGGAGCGCAAATGTTTATTTCTTTTTGTATTAGTTAAAGGAAATCTACCATTATAATCAAGAATGATAAACCAGGGGCACTTAGTTAGATCAGAGACTGTGATTGTGGTAATATTCTTATATTTTTATATTTGAAGGAAGTTAAATTTTAGAGCAAAAAACTGGGAGCACGTATTGACCATTTAGCTGCTTCTCTTTAACAAAATGTCCAGCAGCCTCCATTCATTAATGAAATGTATGGCAGCAGCGTCCCCTCATTAATGAGTTATCCAACTACAGCTTCCCTTCATTAAGGAAAGGTCCAGCAGTCTGTGGGGGAGCATTAGGTGGGTTGCACGATGAGGAGGGTGTGATATTTGTTGGGGCCATTTACTGTGTGTATTTCTCAGTTACTGGTATTTCGAGGAGAACTTTCCATCTAGCACTACTACTTTATTTATTAGAGACAGCAGCAGAATAACACTGTTAGGGGACCAAGATATAGGGGACAATGAAGAACATAAGATGTCTGTGTGGTAAACACCACAGGAATGACACATGGCAGGAAGTGGAGACATGGGGAAGTTGGACCTATTGGAGAAGATAGAGAACAACTACAATCCAAGGACACATCACATGTAGCCACTTGATGGAATAGGTCGGGCTTTCCCCTCTGTTGTCTCTTGCTGGATATACCGTAAGTAGGTTTGTTATTGGTGCAACTACATGTTAGGAGGGTTATGTACAGGAATGGACACTACTGGTACTGGTACTGTGGTACATATGTATTTGGGGCCTTATTCTGGATCTTTTATGACCCAAGTAATGTCCCTGGCCACAGGCATAATGAATAAGACTTCTTCTGTAACTACACCTGCCAATCTTGCTGGACATTGTGTGAGATGCTACCACCCAGGTGACCTTGCTTTAAATTGTGCTTTGGAGTGTGTATTATGCCATGCTGTGTTGTACCTCCAGGAACAGTGCCTCTGTAAATAGAGAAAGATGAAATATTGGAAATATCTTGTAAGTGCTGCTTAGTATTTACAAAGTTAAACATTCCCAGTTTGTCTTCTATCCTGTCCTAAATCAAAGATGTCGAGTAACAGCCTGTCAACTAATCTCAGACACATATGGCATTGTTGGCTAGGATTTGTATAAAAAGTATAAAAAGTGTATTAATTACGTGTGCTGAACATAACTGGCTCAATCATACCAAGTTTAGATTCTGTTACCAAGAACAACAAACAATAATACTGTAAGAGTAAGACCCAATTTCTTAACACTTACCTTTTTTTTGCAACACAATTTCAGAAATCATTGGTTCCTTTTCTGGGCATTATGTGATTTGTGATCTCTGAAGCTTTCTGACTGAGTTTACAGTACACTTGCAGCTGGCAAAAGGAGACATTGCTCACTAGCCCCTCTTTATAGAGATTCTATATAATAGTCCCACTTTCCTCATCATAGGGGACATTCATCATTGGTTTTTCTTCACTTTTTTGGCTTTAAAAAAGTCTCATTGTGTTTTTTGCTAATTTTTTTGGAGTAAAAAAGTCACAGGGGGCTATTTTAGCCAGTTGAGTATAGAAGCACTAACAATCTTATGACTTACAACAAGTTGCATAAAACGTTGCAAAGTCACCTATAGTGCCATAATATTAAAACCTAATATTGTGTATATTTTCCTGGTGCCACCAAAACAGCTGTGACCCATTGGGGGGAAATTAAAATTGGTAATTTTTAGATGTCTTCTCATTATACTTGAAGTTAGTTATAAAAAATTGTGTGTTAAAGGTTGTTATATGTTGGAGACTTATATTTTCACAAGAGCCATTTTTAGGAATAAGTTCAGTTAAAATTTTTAAACTTTTTAAACCCCCATTTTAGAAACTGTACCATTCAAAACAGCTTTTAGGAAGTTTTTAAGCTTTTCTGTTTTATACAGGAGTTAAAATAATTAGAAGTGAAAAATATATATTTTATAATCATAATGTAAGTGTAATTTGACTTAGTAAATTCTAACTTATTGTTTAACACATGACACATGATATACATATATTGAACTGCAATATGTTTTATGAGAAATGATTTGATTGAGCCTGGTACCAAATAGGCCAATATAAAATACATTCTAAAGTGCTTGAAAGTATTAGTGTACTATTATGCATTTATTAATTAAAACTTTATTTCTCTTTCTGTTCCTGTTGCCTGTAGATTGGCCGCTTGGTGATTGGCCAGAATGGATTGCTGTCTACTCCTGCAGTCTCCTGCATAATAAGAAAAATTAAGGCAATTGGCGGCATTGTTCTTACAGCTAGTCACAATCCTGGTGGACCTGGTGGAGATTTTGGAATCAAGTTTAATGTTGCCAACGGAGGTAAAAGGGTTAATATTTTTTCATAAATAAAATCTATGTAAGAAAAGAGGGTAAGAGGTTATATTTTTCTATTTGCTAGTTAAAAATATAAAGAACAGGTTGTCTGGGATTAGAAAAAGTTTATATATGGCTGGGGGTGTAACAATAAACCTCTTATATTTACCTCACTTCATGCTCCTGTTCTCCTGCGACAACGGACCTTTCTTCCTGCCTCTGTATGTGTGTAGAGGTCGGTGGTGATGCCATATCAAAAAGTGCACGAGACTGGCTGCAGTGGCGCACACACTAACAAAGGCCAGCAATAACGGCCGTCGCCGGAGAACAGGTGCTCGGAAAGAGGTAAGTATAGGATAATACACCCCCCAGCCATATATAAACTTTTTTTCTAATCCTGCACAACTACTTTAATGTCTTGGTTGTACCATTTAGGAAAAAGCAATTTTTGTGATATATTATAAAAAATTTATTCAAACATGTGACCTTCAGAATTTCTGTTTGAATAATTTGTTTCTTGTTGGTAATGGTTACAGACCTTAGTGTTCATGATGCTGACAATATCAACATGTGCACATCTACAGTGTCCATTTTAGGACAAAAGCCAAAAGTCAGGGTCAAGGATCATATAATGGTATATTTTCTATAGTAAGTAAGGTGTAAACATACACCATTTATGTGCAGTTGCCTTTAGATACTTGGCTGTCTTGGTTGTGTGTTGTCCAGTACATTGTAAAGTTCTTACAACTTAAACTACTGTTTGCCTGTGTGTTATGACTATAGTGGGGCAGTAGAACATACCGTACACAGAATTAACAAACGCAGTGTCCCTAGAAGGTGGCTACGCTGTCTAAGTTTCTGGACTGCCCATTTTGCCACCAAAATGAGAGTGTTTCATAGCTGAGATGATGCCAATTTGGAAATTAACGTCCCTGGGAAGAAAACTATTTCCCACAGATTATTATTTCCCACATGACCAATGATGCATACTTTATTGCTACCCTGTTTGTCCCTTCATGACATTGTCTGTAGTGCACTTATAAGAAACCAATGTCCCTCATACTGTTGTGGTCCTTCGACTCCATACATGCCCTGACATAACTGTAGTGCTGTAGTGTCCTGGCTGCTGGTTTAGAGCATAGATTTAATTATAATTCATATAATAAAAGGCCTAAATAATAGTAACAATATCAGAGCCATTTAAGAAAAAAAAGTTTGCTGTCACAGGCACGGGTGCTCCTGCGACCAATATCCGGGGGTTGCCTTGGCTGCCACTGTGGACAAAGTTGTGTCTGTGTAACGACCTAGTGGTACCACTCCGCAACAAGTCCAACCTGCTTTGCGGCGGGCTCTGGTAAAAACCAGGTACCACTTAGACTCCGGTCCCAGGTGACGGCTTACATCATCATCCGCGGTGGTCTAGTGGGTCCACTACCCCTGGTGCCTGACATTTGCTATTGTTGATATTTTCTCAGTTTGACAGTTTTGATACATAAGGCACTTTGTACATGAAACTGTCAGGCTTAGAGGTTGTGGATCCTCTGAACCACTGCGGACGATGGCACAAGCCACTACCTGGGACCGGAGTCTAAGTGGCACCCGGTTTTCACCAGAGCCCGCCGCAAAGCGGGTTGGACTTGCTGCGGCGTGGTACCACCAGGTCGTTCCACAGGCGTGACTTGTCCGCAGTGGCAGCCAAGGTCGAGGTACAGAATCAGCAGGCAATCTCGTAGTCGGGGTCAGGCAGGAGGTCAGGACGGGCAGCACGGGTTCGTAGTCAGAGTCGTAGCAACAGGTCAGGACAGGCGGCAAAGGAGCGTAGTCAGAAACGGAACTGGGGTCACAACAGGAAATCTCAAGAACAGCACAAGGCATCAAAATACAGCTTTCTCTAGGGCGCAAGGCACAAAGATCCGGCAAGGGTAACAGGAAGAGGCAGGGTTAAATAATTAAAGGGAAAAGGCCAGCGCCAATTAGTGGCGCGCTGGCCCTTTAAATTTACAGAACTTGCCGCGCGCGCGCCCTAGCTGTCGGGACGCGCGCGCACAGCCGAAGGGGACGAGGAAGCTGCGGACGGAGCCGACGCCGGAGGGGCAGGAGCCGGGACCCGTGAGTAGCGCTTGCGGTGCGCTGGCGGGGGACCGACGGCACGGGTGAGCCCGCGATCCGTGACGGGGATCGCGGGACCACCCGTGACAGTACCCCCCCCCTTCGGCCTCCCCCTCTTTCTGGGCTGGAGGAATCTCTGCAGGAGATCCTGGTCCAGGATATTGTCCTCGGGCTCCCAGGATCTCTCCTCAGGCCCGAACCCCTTCCAGTCAACCAAGAAGAACCGCTTACCTCTTACAGTCTTAGCATCAAGGATCTCCTTTACCTCAAAGATGTCAGAGGAGTCGGCCACTGGAGCAGGAGGAGACAGCTGTCGGAAGAAGCGGTTCAAGATGACAGGCTTGAGCAGGGATACATGGAAGGAGTTCGGGATGCGCATGGTAGGAGGAAGGCGCAGCTTATATGAGACTGGATTGATGCGATGCATCACCTCGAAGGGACCCAGGAAACGAGGACCGAGCTTGTAGCCAGGAATTTTAAGCCGGACGTATTTGGAGGACAGCCAAACCTTGTCACCAGGAGAGAAGACGGGGGAAGGTCTGCGTCTTTTATCGGCTTGAATCTTAGTTTGCGTCGAAGCCTGTAATAAGGAAAGGCGGGTCTGCTCCCAGATGGTTTTTAAGTCCTGTACCAACTCCTCAACAGCAGGAACATCAGAAGCCACGGGTAGAGGTAGAGGCGGGCGAGGATGGAGTCCATAGTTGACAAAAAATGGATCGGAACCCGCTGATGCAGAGTCCAAGGAGTTATAGGAGAACTCCGCCCAAGGCAACAATTGGGACCAATCGTCCTGACGGGCAGAAACAAAGTGGCGTAGATAGCAGCCCAAAGTCTGGTTAACTCTCTCCACCTGCCCGTTCGACTGGGGATGATAGGCAGAAGAGAAGTCCAACTTCACCTGTAGTTGGTTACAGAGAGAACGCCAAAATTTCGAGACAAACTGTACTCCACGGTCAGAGACTATGTGTCGTGGAAGTCCATGGAGTCGGAAGATGTGGTGAAAGAACTGTTCGGCAAGACATGGAGCAGCTGGCAAACCTGGCAGAGGAATAAAATGGGCCATCTTA
This sequence comes from Engystomops pustulosus, assembly GCF_040894005.1. NCBI lineage: Eukaryota > Metazoa > Chordata > Amphibia > Anura > Leptodactylidae > Engystomops > Engystomops pustulosus. The sequence continues at coordinate 19,504 of NW_027285699.1, read as the reverse complement.
GAGAACCGGTCAGTCACCACCCAGATGACAGTATTGCCTGAAGAAGATGGTAGATCCGTGATGAAATCCATAGCAATATGAGTCCATGGACAGCTGGGTATTGGCAACGGCAGAAGAAGACCAGCAGGCTTAAGACGTGAAGGCTTATTCCGGGCACAGGAAGTACAGGCACCCACAAAATCCCGGACATCTCTGGCCAGGTCTGGCCACCAGTAGAATCGGGTAATGAGGGCGATAGAACGCTGCACCCCAGGATGCCCAGCCACACGGGAGCAATGTCCCCAAGACAGAATTCTCCTCCGTAGCACAGGTCGTACGTATGTCTTGCCAGGAGGTAATAGACGAAGATCCACTGGCGCGGCCAGTACAAGTCGGTCAGGAGAGATAACATGACGAGGAACCGGTTCTTCCCCAACGACATCCGAAGCACGAGAAAGGGCGTCTGCCTTGATGTTCTTCTCGGCCGGACGAAAATGAATGAGAAAATCGAACCGGGCGAAGACGAGTGACCAACGAGCTTGGCGTGGGTTGAGTCGCTGAGCAGTCTGGAGATAGAGGAGGTTTTTGTGGTCTGTATAGATGCTGACCGGAAACAGAGCTCCCTCCAGGAGATAACGCCACTCTTCTAGGGCAAGCTTGATCGCCAATAATTCTCGATCTCCTATCCCGTAATTCCTCTCTGCGGAGGAAAAAGACTTGGAGAAGAATCCACAGGTGACTGTGCGGCCTTTGGGACCCTTCTGCGTGAGCACTGCTCCGGCCCCTACAGAGGAGGCATCCACTTCCAGATGAAAAGGCTTTTCAACGTCGGGACGCACCAGGACTGGAGCCGAGGCAAACAAAGATTTTAAGTTCTTAAAGGCCTCCTCAGCTGCCGAAGGCCAGAGTCGGGGATTGGCACCCTTCTTGGTAAGTGCCACAATTGGAGACACCAGAGAGGAAAAACGTGGAATGAACTGGCGGTAATAATTCGCAAAGCCCAGAAATCGCTGTATAGCGCGCAGTCCCACTGGGCGAGGCCACTGAAGAACCGCCGACAGCTTGGCAGGATCCATACGAAGGCCTTTGTCCGAGATGACATAGCCGAGAAATGGAATACTCTGCTGATGGAACAGACACTTTTCCAGCTTGGCATAGAGACGATTGGTCCTTAATCGACTGAGTACTTGCCGTACTTGGACTTGGTGGGTCTCAAGGTCCGGAGAAAACACGAGGATATCGTCCAGATAGACCAACACACAGACATAAAGCAAGTCTCTAAAGATGTCATTCACGAACTCCTGAAAGACGGCTGGTGCATTACAGAGTCCGAACGGCATCACCAGATATTCGAAGTGTCCATCTCAGGTATTAAAAGCGGTCTTCCATTCATCCCCTTGGCGGATACGAATGAGGTTGTAAGCCCCACGAAGATCCAACTTGGAGAAGATCTTAGCTCCACGAAGGCGGTCAAACAACTCAGTGACCAATGGCAACAGATAACGGTTCTTAACCGTGATTTTGTTAAGACCGCGATAGTCTATGCATGGTCGGAGTGACCCGTCCTTTTTGGTCACAAAGAAAAAACCTGCACCAGCCGGGGAGGAAGACTTGCGTATAAATCCCCTCTGCAGATTTTCTCGGATATAGTCCGACATGGCTGAGGTTTCTGGTACAGAAAGCGGATACACACGACCCCGTGGGGGAGAAGTGCCCGGCAACAGATCCACAGGACAATCGTAGGGACGGTGAGGTGGCAACGTCTTAGCTTGCTTCTTTGAGAAGACATCACGAAAGTCCTTATAACATGCCGGAAGACCCTCCAGGGCCTTAAGGGACACAGAAGAGACCAGAACTGGCACAGGACGAGGCAAATCCACACAACGAGATTGGCAGTCGGGTCCCCACCGAAGGATCTCCCCCGTCTTCCAGTCAAGAACGGGTGCGTGGAACTGCAACCATGGTAGACCCAACAGGAGGGAGGATGTGGAACGTGGAAGCACATAAAAGGACAGGTTCTCCTTGTGCAGCACACCGACTTGCATAGACAGTGGCTTGGTGCGGTAGTGGACCGGGTCAGAAAGGATTTGTCCACTGACGGAGGAGATGACCAACGGCCTTTCAAGACGGACCACAGGAAGGTGATGCCGGGAGACCAAGGCGGCATCCACGAAGTTCCCCGCGGAGCCTGAGTCCAAGAAGGCAGAGACCTGGATCTGGGTGCCGGTGCCCACGCTGAGAAGCACCGGTATCATCAAACGTGGAGAAGCTTTGCTCACACCTAGGGGCGCTTCTCCCAAGAACCCTAGGTGCTGGCGTTTCCCGAAGGTTGGGGATGGATTGGGCAAGACCCCAGGAAGTGTCCAGGACTGGCACAGTAGAAGCAGAGGTTTCCCTGACGCCTTCTGATACGCTCCTGGGGAGAGAGTCTGAGCCTGTCCACCTCCATAGGTTCCTCCACGGGTGGTACATCAGGGGGCTGGAGCGGTCTTTGAAAAGCTGGAGCCAGGCGAGGAAATCGTCGTGGGCGAACTTGCGGTTGCTCTAGGCGTAATTCCTCAGCACGTTCTCTAAATCGCACATCAATCCGGGTGGCTAAGGTGATAAGACCACCCAGGGTAGACGGCAGATCCCGAGCGGCCAGAGCATCTTTAATATGAGGGGCAAGTCCCTTCTTAAAGGTTGTGGACAGGGCCGCATCGTTCCAGGAGAGTTCCGTGGCCAAGGTACGGAACTGGACCGCATATTCTCCCACGGATGAGCCCCCCTGGCGGAGATTCAACAGCGCAGTCTCGGCAGAAGAGGCCCGTGCAGGTTCCTCAAAAACGGACCGGAACTCCGCCAGAAATGCAGTGAGATTGTCTGTGACCGGGTCGTCTCTGTCCCAGAGAGGAGTAGCCCAGGCCAGGGCCATACCAGAGAGAAGGCTGACGATGAAGGCCACCTTGGATCGTTCCGTGGAGAATTGAGACGGCATCAACTCAAAATGCAGGGAGCACTGGGTTATGAAGCCCCTGCAAGACTTGGGATCACCATCATACTTCCCGGGCATAGACAGCCGTAGCCTCGGTTCAGCGGCGGGAAGAGAAGCCGGGATAGCGGGAGCCACTGGAGCGGCCTCAGGAACCTGTTGTTGCTGCTGGGTGGCCAGCAGCTGCTGCAGCATGGCGGTAACCTGTTCCAGCTGTTGGCGTTGAGCGACAATCTCTCGGGATTGTTGACCCACGATGGCAGCCAGAGTCGGCCGAGTAGGAAGCGGCACCTCAGCGGGATCCATGGCCGGATCTTACTGTCAGGCTTAGAGGTTGTGGATCCTCTGAACCACTGCGGACGATGGCACAAGCCACTACCTGGGACCGGAGTCTAAGTGGCACCCGGTTTTCACCAGAGCCCGCCGCAAAGCGGGTTGGACTTGCTGCGGCGTGGTACCACCAGGTCGTTCCACAGGCGTGACTTGTCCGCAGTGGCAGCCAAGGTCGAGGTACAGAATCGGCAGGCAATCTCGTAGTCGGGGTCAGGCAGGAGGTCAGGACGGGCAGCACGGGTTCGTAGTCAGAGTCGTAGCAACAGGTCAGGACAGGCGGCAAAGGAGTGTAGTCAGAAACGGAACTGGGGTCACAACAGGAAATCTCAAGAACAGCACAAGGCATCAAAATACAGCTTTCTCTAGGGCGCAAGGCACAAAGATCCGGCATGGGTAACAGGAAGAGGCAGGGTTAAATAATTAAAGGGAAAAGGCCAGCGCCAATTAGTGGCGCGCTGGCCCTTTAAATTTACAGAACTTGCCGCGCGCGCGCCCTAGCTGTCGGGGACGCGCGCGCACAGCCGAAGGGGACGAGGAAGCTGCGGACGGAGCCGACGCCGGAGGGGCAGGAGCCGGGACCCGTGAGTAGCGCTTGCGGTGCGCTGGCGGGGGACCGACGGCACGGGTGAGCCCGCGATCCGTGACGGGGATCGCGGGACCACCCGTGACAGAAACATTTAAGAGTGATATTAAAAATATGTAGGGACTTTTCAATTTCTTATTTTTAATATTTTCCCAGAAATCCCAAACACGATTTCGACATGTGATTTTAATTATGTTGCTCATTGAATATTCATCAGTCAAATATTAGGCAGGTACCACATACCTGCAATTTTATAAATCTCCACATATTTTTCCTTAAAAAATTCTTTATGGGTTTCATCCAGATATTGTTGACTGCGTTCAGTGCTTCCAATCCATTGACTTAAACTGTCCTAATGCCCTACATTAGTTGATATGCTTTGACATGTTTGTTTTAGGTTCACCTACTTCTATTTTTACTTAAATTTTATTCTGTTTTAGGTCCTGCTCTCGATGCAGCTACAGATAAGATTTATCAGATCAGTAAAACTATTGAGGAATATGCTATTTGTCCAGACCTTAGGATTGACCTCTCAAGAGTTGGGAGACAGGAATTTGACCTGGAGAATAAGTTCAAGCCATTTAGAGGTAATGAGGATTTGATTTATTGTTGGACCTCTTCATGGCAACTGACAAAAGTACACTTGTAAATTTTAGCATTTAGTGTGTGGGGTGTGAAAAAATAATTTGCAGAAATCTCTGTCATGAACATTTGAATATATTGTGCCAATAAGCTGTATGCCAAACAAGCGCTGTAATGCCTGACATATGTTTCTTACGGTACCAGCCATACATATCCAAAATATAGTGCTAGCTACATATGCCATAGATGCCTTATAAAATGCTTGCCATATATATCCTTTGGAGTGTGAGCTACACATGCCACTATAATGTGCCAGACATATGTGCATCTGTGATGCCAACCACAATTCCCTTATTTTCAGATAATTCTGCACTGTAAAAGCAGCAGGTAAAAAAAATATTCTTCTATGATAATATTTTCTGTTGTTTGAATATTTGTACTTTTATTCCCTGTCCTTTCATTAAAGGCTTTTTAAGGATCAAATTGTACCTCCAAATGGCCCAATGTACTTAAAAGGGCGGAACGGTGGCTGAGTGGGCAGCACTTCTGCCTTGCAGCGCTGGGGTCCTGGGTCAACATCTGTTTGTATGAGTTTGTATGTTCTCTCTGTGTTTCCGTGGGTTTCCTCCGGGTACTCTGGTTTCCTCCCACACTCCAAAAACATACTGTTAGGTTGTTTAGATTGTGAGCCCCATGGAGACAGGGACCAATTTGTCATGCTTTGTGCAGCGCTGCGTAATCTGTGTGCGCTATATAAATAAATAAAGAATTATTAAAAAGCAGGCAGATAATCCACAATACTGTCATACAAAAAAAATCTAGTTGCACCTTGGGGCATACCTAGAAATGAAGTGGCTGCATAGTAAAAGTCAGTTTGAAATGGTTGATGCATTTCGAGGGTCACATTGCCCTTAGACTTAGCAACTGGTCTCACATTCCTTCACAGCTCAGCATGTTATTAGGTTGATTCCCAAGTGAAAAGTCAGTGGTTTGTGCAAATTGCATGATGTGAAGGACGGCTGGAATAATATGAAAAAGGTTGGACATTCTGGCAAAACATAAGTGGCTCATCACAAGGTCTATCAGTTCTGGTTGGACAAACATGTCAGTGGAGGTCGCTTGAATGCTGTTTAATAGTGGGACCACAGACCCAAAAACGGTGAAGAAACCTAATTTTCAATACATCAATACGTCATAAGAAGCGTCAGCTAGAGCTTTCAGAAAAGTATGAAAAGTGGACAGTAGAATATTGGAAATGGGTGATGTGGAGCAATGAGCTGTAACTCAATAGACTAGACTCTGATGCAAACATGTGCAAACATAACTGGAAGAAACAAGAGGAAAGGGGGCTAATGGACTGTGAAAATTTGAAGCACACGTATGGGTGAAGAAGCCGACTGATTAGGCCTGGATTATAGGGAGGTTCCTCACCAGTGACCAGGAGGAGGGGGCTCCCACCATCCTGCCTACCCCATCTCTTGACACATAATCAGCAGTATAAGAGTGCTGGGAACACTGATACTTCCTACTTTCATAAAGCACAGGGATTCGTAATCTCTTTCCTATCTCCGGGTCTGACGGGAGTGACCAGGCAGGGTCACATGGCGGAGGGGCAAGGCTATGTGGGTGGAGGGATCTTACCTTGTATATACTGACTATACTATATACATGACTATAATATCTCTGTAGTGTATATTAACGCTGTACTGTGACATCAGTGTATGCATTAACCCTGTTCTGTGTAATCATTGCATGTATTATTTTTGTACCGTGTATTATTCCTGTACTGTGACATCACTCTATTTATTCCCTCTGTATTGTGATATCAATTGTGTGTATTATCTCTGTTCTGTGTATTATCCCCTGTACTGTGACATCGCTGTATGTTTTGACCCTGTATTATGACATCAATGTGTAAGATCCCCCACCGGACCTAGTTTTTCTTCTGGTGACTGGGGCATTCTATGGTCATGGTGCTTGCTATTGGGATCAGAGCAAGGGCCTGGCAGGTCCATAGCCGGTGGTGTGTGCAAGAAAAGTGAAGGGAGGGACTGATGGAATAAGTTTCTCCATGGGGCAACCGCTGAGGTGTATATAGGAATCCCTAGGTGATCAAGGATGAGGAGCCCGTGATGGTGATCCTGGGATCACACAGAGGCACGTTGTGCAAATCAACTTGTGCAATGAACAGAAGGCAACACCCGAACATCAGCAGCAGGTTCAGCAGTGTGGAAAGCTGGTAGGAGGTAGCTGGTCCACAGGAAGGGTTGATCACAGCCTAGTAGTAACTTCAGGCTGGGTTGGTAAAAATGGAGCCGAGTCCAGACAGTGGCCCTCTGCTCTGGGGCTTAGTCTTGTTACTTGCCCAAGATGTCAGGCAGCTGGCCCGAGACACCCTTGAATCTAATTGAGAGCATGCCCAGAAGAATTTAGCCAGTGTCGAAGCCAAAGGTGGATTTACAACATACTAACAACATGGTCAAAATTAAACATTAACAATGTAGTCACATGACAGGAATCAGCATAACTAAGCATTTGCAATATAGTTGCATTTCAAATTTATGTATAAAATAACCAAGATTATTGTCACAATGGTAGTCTCACATTTAAAGCTGTAGTGGATGGTGAGATATGGAATCTAATGTTCAAAATATTTACAGACACCCACTCATAAATTTCTATGCTCCTTTCCCTGCTACACAGACCCTACTCATGAATCTATATGCGCCTCCCCTACTATAGAGAGCCCCAATCTTTCATTTATATGCTTCTCCTCCTTGAATGTGGACAGTAACGAAATAATAAAATGCATTTCCCTGCCAACGATCCCATGCCACACTGAGGACTGTCTACTCATCAAAGCTCTTTTGCCTTGGCTCTAGTAGAAGGATGTTGACAGTGCAATTACATCATTGCAATGCTTGTATCAAAGAAATTATACACAGAAAGGATTCTCTCCTGTACTATAGTCCAAATCAATGGTATCTACTTAATTAGCTCAATTACAGTAAACTGGTCTTTGATAGTTACTTTGATAGTAAGTTGAAATCATTTATGTTATATTTTGTAACCTTTAAAGATAGTTTCCTAAATGTTCAACTTTCTACGATTAAAAGCTTTGAAAACAATGCATTTGCATTCACAAACTAAGACAACTGTCTATGGAGCTGTATAATAGATCTGTGTCAGGGCTCACTCTCACAAACGTAATTGGAACAGCTATGCGGCTGCACCATTTGGTGCCTGGTTATGGTGCCGTGAGCACACTTTGCCGCACCACACCGTGACCATGCATAGCAAAATATAGGACATGCCCTATATTTCACTGTGTTACGGCACTGACCCTGCGCTACTATGGAAAATCCCTTTAAACAACTTGCAACAAACATTCCAGTTCAAGTTGCCTTGAAAGTTATAGTTCTAATGTTTACCTAGGTGTTTACCTCATCTAAAATAATGTCATAATAAATCTAAATAATATAGAACTGTGTTCCTTTACAATCCTTACCCTCAGCCCCTTCCCTTGTTTTCCATAGCTGAACTTGATAGACATTTTTCAACTGTTCTAACTATGTAGCTATGTACCAATGTTAAATATTTTTTTTCCTTTGGATTGCTTTTTAGTTGAAGTAGTGGATTCTGTTGATGTTTACTTCAATTTACTCCGGACAATTTTTGACTTTAATTCAATTAAGAGCTTGCTTACTGGTCCCAATCAGCTGAAAATAAGGATTGATGCTATGAATGGAGGTAAGGAAAAGGCTGTTATGCATACTAAATATTGGAAAATATAGGAGAGAGTTTAGAATATAGAAGTAAGAATAAACATTTAAAATACAGATTGCATACTAAATATTGGAAAATATAGGAGAGAGTTTAGAATATAGAAGTAAGAATAAACATTTAAAATACAGATTTTACAGAATTACTTGTAGAGTGAAGTAACACAGATCAGGGATTTTAGTACAAAGTAAATAGAGTAATTTTTAGGTTTGAACCTGTTTAGTTATACAGTTAAATGGGTTAAATAAACTACAATCTGTGGGGAAACCTGAAAGTAAAGTATGAAATTGTTTTGCAATTCTTCATATAAAGAAAGGTGAAACTGTATAATAACAGTTTTATAATAGAAGTAAATAATAATAACAATGGAAAATATTCAATTATATAGCGCCAACATATTCCATGTACATTATTAAACCCCTACCAAATCTTAAGCACAAAATCATTAAATAGCTATATGTAATATTTAGATAACAGATATCCCAAGCTTTATTAACTCAAATATATAAAATTAAGAATCGATTCACTTGACCTTTAGAAAGAAAATGCCCGTGGTATGACAATCTTTTGCAATCCAGTAGGTATTGAATCAGGGCTTACATAAATTGTATTATAAAAATAACAGGCCCTGTTAACTGAATGGAATTTAATTCTAACATATTACAAGTGTAAAGTCTTTGTTCTGACCTTTTGGAATACATTGCCTTGTGCTGTTTTGGTAAAAAATATACATGGTATCATCTTTTTTCTAGTGATGGGTCCTTATGTTCGAAAAATACTCTGTGATGAGTTAGGAGCACCTGCTAATTCTGCAGTTAATTGTGTTCCCCTGGAAGACTTTGGTGGTCAGTATCCTGACCCCAACTTAACATATGCCAGTGGTCTCCTGGAGGTTATGAAAGGAGGGGAACATGGCTTTGGAGCTGCATTTGATGCTGACGGAGTAAGTATTTCAGGTATTTCAAGCATGCTGTCTGTTGCATGGGAGCTATTTGCTACTCAGAGACTTTTGAGGAATTGTATTTTGTGATATAACTGCCAAAAATATTATCAGAGCCTGGATAAAATACATTTAATAGTAAAAAAAATGTCTGAAATCATTATTCTGCTTTTTAATAGTAGTTGGTGTAAACAAAACAGTTAATGTTCTTTCTAAATTGCATAATTAATCCCTATAGTGATGCGGCCTGAAAATGCTCTAGTCACCAGGCATTTTTAGCTTTTTAGCATTTTGTTTAAGGGCAATAACTTATTTTTTTGCATACTACCGTAACAAATTTTGGAGTGTATTTTTTCATGACACATAGATCTAGTTAAAATGCAACAAAAGTTTTAACTTTTATTTTTTATTTGTATTTGTGGTTAAAATTGGAGAATAGTATTTTTTTGTAAAGTTTAGTACATATTTTTTTTAATTTTCAAATTTACTCAAAATTAACATTATTAATGAGTTTCCTACTTTGTTTTGGTCATTTTGATATGTAATATGTATAGTCTCAAGCAAACAGGGCAACGATAGCGGTGTTTTTTGTAATGTAGTGGGCTGTGAGTTATGTCCTGTCACACCTACCTGTCCTATGAGATGTAAATAAACGAAGAGTACTTGGGTGAGTGCCGCTTGTTTTTTCTATTTTTTTTACTTTTTGAAGACGCTGGCTTCAGCAGCTGAACACCACCCGTGATACTGCTGAAACCCGGTAGATGTCATTGCCAACTTGCTACAGCACACAGGTCCGGTAGTACCGACGCACCCTTTGGATAGTGTGAACACTGTCCTATATAGACTCTTTTGTGTATCTTATAAATCATACATCTTTTCTAACAATGCAGCTTAGATATAGTGGCTCATTTTTATGTATGGTAGATGCCTATAACATGAAAATTTAGATACAGAGCCCAAGCTTTATGTATGGTAGACACCTTTAAATGGTTTTTGTATACCGGCTGTGATTACACTCCAGTTATATTGTGTGGTCATCTCTGAATGTATTGAGATTGAAGTACTGTATAAGCAGAATACTGTAACTCTTGCAGACTTCTTTATAACCTTAGTTGCTTTCTTATATATTAAAATAGTGCTACTTCTCAATTTAAAAGATTGATAATCTCCTCATGGGAGTGGGAGAAATGGCAGTTTGTGTAATAAATCTCATGCACACGACTGTTGTTTTTGGCTGTGAGCTAGCTTCTCAAACTGAGGCTTTCTCACATCCTAGTTGTCTACTACTGGGCTCATTCAAAGCACCGTGCATGCACTGTGTAGCACTGTGCACCACCATATCGGGAAACGTGCTGATAGCCCACACCACAAAAGATAGGGACATTGGCGGGACATTGACAGAAGCACATGAGTCGATGCGCAGGGAGGCAACTTGGAGTGTAAAATAGCCTTAGCTCACAGAGGCTATTACATACAAGACATGATGCGATTTGCCCATTGTAATAGATGATGCGGAAAATCCCCATGTAGTATCCCCACTGTAGTATGGCAGTACATGTGGTCTCCTACTTAAGGACACCCAACTTACAGACGACCCCTAGTTAAAGACGGACCCCTCTTCCTCCTATGACCTCTGGTGAAGCTCTCTGGCTGCTTTTCTATAGTCCCAGTCTGCAATGATCAGCTGTAAGGTGTCTGTAATAAAGGTTTATTGATAATCCTTTGTCCCTTTACAACAAAAAAATGTGTCCAGAATTACAATGATAAAATATACAGTTTCGACTTACATACAAATTCAACTTAAGAACAAACCTATGGACCCTATCTTGTACATAACCCGGGGACCGCCTGTATATGGTAGGATAAAACAGACAACCTAGGGTGAAAATACCCTAGGGGGTCTGAAAAATAGTATAAATAAAAATAAAAAAAAGTTACCCCCATTACCCTAGAACTGATATAGGAATGAATAAACAAGTTAAATCATAAACATGTTAGGTATCACCAAGTCCCAAAATCTCTGGTCTGTCAAAATACAGAAACAATTATTCCCAACGTTTAACCTGTAATGGAAAATAGCGCACAAATGTCCAAAACACCACTTTTTAGCCATATTTTGCATTTTACATTGTGCAACATATAAAAATGTTTACAAAAAATGATCAAAAAGGCGCAGAGTCCTCAAAATAGTAGCAATAAGTGACACTATACCAGAAATATGACAACGTCATTGGTGTCAGAAGATGGTGAAAAAAAATTTTTTTTTTTACACAAGGTTTACCGTATATACTTGTGTATAAGCCGAGATTTTCAGCACAAAAAATGTGCTGAAAAACCTCGCCTCGGCTTATACACGAGTCAATGATAAAAATAAATACATTAATACTCACCCTCGCGGCTCCCGGCGGCTCCCGATCCCTGTCGGCGGCTTCTTCACTCTTCACTGGCCGGGAGATCGCGCTGGCCGTCGCACACTGTGATGCGACGCTGTCGCCGCGGATGACGTCATCAGCGGCGACAGCGCGGCATCACAGTGTGCGACGGCCAGCGCAATCTCCCGGCCAGAGAAGAGTGAAGAACCCGACGGGAGCCGCGATGGGGATCGGAAGCCGCAACGAACATCGGGACAACGGAGGGTGAGTATTAAGTTTATTTCTTTATCTGTATACTGATGGGGGCAGGCTGTATACTACTGATGGGGGCAGGCTGTATACTACTGATGGGGGCAGGCTGTATACTACTGATGGGGGCAGGCTGTATACTACTGATGGGGGCAGGCTGTATACTACTGGGGGCAAGCTGTATACTACTGGGGGCAAGCTGTATACTGCAACTGTATACTACTGGGGGCAAGCTGTATACTACTGGGGGCAAGCTGTATACTACATGGGGGCTGGTTGACTGTATACTACATGGGGGCAGGCTGTATACTACACCCTCGGCTTATACTCGAGTCAATAGGTTTTCCCAGTTTTCAGTGGTAAAATTAGGGGTCTCGGCTTATACTCGGGTCGGCTTATACTCGAGTATATACGGTACATGTTTTAAAATGTATTAAAACACAATAAATCCCTGTGACCTTACCGAGCCAAAGAATAAAGTAGACATGTTATTTCAAGCCTGCTGTGAAACCAAGGCCACAAGAAAATGGTGCAAATGCTTTTTATCACCACATTTGGAAAAATGTTCCTGCTTTCCAGTATGAGGCATGAAATAATAAATACCAGTGAAATTTGTTACGCAGATATAAGCCCTCATGCAGCTTTGTACAGGGAACAATAAAAAAATGAAAGATCTTTTGAAAGTGGGGATAGAAAATGAACAAAAAGGCTGCATCCTGAAGGGTTTAAAACACATTTTCTATATACGAAGACATAACAAAAGTAGCATATGGATACTGATGACATGGGAAATCTACCTCTGGATCTACTAAGCTACGGTAAGTAGTTTCCACAAGGTAGATTTCCTGTAAAAGTTTGACGTGTTAGAATTTCTATTTAGCATAACCAATTTATCATTTAGCTTAATTAAATTAAACATCTGCATTTGTTTCAGGACAGGTACATGATTTTAGGACAAAATGGCTTTTTTGTGAATCCTTCTGATTCCTTAGCGATTATTGCAGCCAACCTCTCCTGTGTGCCTTACTTTCGACAAATGGGTGTGCGAGGTTTTGGGAGAAGTATGCCTACAAGTACAGCTATAGACAAGTAAGTATCTGAGGAGTTGTTTTATTATATTTTTATACTTTATTTCTACTGCACCAAGATGGAGATGAATTGAATGAAACTATATATGTGTGAATAGAAAGATGAAATGTGCAAGTACTGTAAATACAATATTTTGAGAAAAAGAAACACTTTTATTATTGGCCACCTATAGCTTGGATGCAATGTGTGATACAATTGGGCTTGGAGGCATACAAGTTATGCATCATATCCTGCAACACATTAACCCACAGATTTTGCAGCCGGGCCTATGTAACCTGCTTATTTTTGCTGCCAAAGTTTGGGTGTTGCTGGTCTGATAAATGTTCAATTAATAATAAATCTGGTGGTTGGGCTGGCAAAGGAAATGTTGGAATTTGAAAGAGACCAACAAATGCTTCCAAGGCCTCCATGCTCAAATTTGACATTTCTAAGATGCCAAAGAGAACCTGGATTTATCGCTAAAGACAATAGAGTTCCAGACCCCAGCAGTTCAGATTTTTGTTCATGACCCCACTGCAAATAAATACTACAATGGCTAGATGTCAAAGTGGTCAATAGCAGAACATGCAAAACATGTGATCCGGCTTCAAGACAAAACATTCCACCGTTGTTCTCTTAAAAATTCCAAAAGTTTATTGTCATCTCAGGATAAAAGCATACATGTATGGAGTCAACACATAGGTCGAGAAGAATTGCCTACGCGTTTCGGGTAATACCGCTACCCTTATTCATGGCCATGAATAAGGGTTTGATATCACTCCAGGTGAGCTGGCTTACAACTTCTGTTGAATAGCAGAACATGTATTGACCTTAGAGACCCCAAATTTCCTTCTTAGCACTGGAAAACGGTCTGGGTAGAGAGAGGAGTTTGGAATGACAGTGCCACTTGTGTCTGGATGGTGAAAAAATAAATAATTGGAACTACTCATGTTTTAGGCAAAATCAATCTCTGTTGATGATCTGGGCCACCTGAAGGCTGTATGCTATGTGTGTATGCTTTTATGTAATCATTGCTCTCAATAACTCCTTACAGCTAGGTCAGCATGGCCTACATGGTAGACAATGGGGGAGAGGCAAATAGAATGGCTCCTCCTTCACCCCATCCAGTAGTAATATATCAGGTTATTTTTTAGTTCATGCATTTCCTTTGCAGTATCTGAACCCCTTGATGATATCTGGTGAAGTAATGATATTTTAAGTGTCAAGTTCTGCCTTGTAGCAGGTATTTGCTCCCCTGATTCTGCCCAGCTTCTTACTGGAGATGGGGCCTGAGGCAAGAGGCTCAACTCGCCTCATGGCTGGTTAACCGCTGAAGCAGGGTCACTGGTAACTACAATTGCTTTTGTCTATTACTAGTTACTAGCAGTAGCTAACTGCAGTACTGGCATTTTTTCATAAAGAAGTCTTAATAGTCAAGGTTTTTCTGAATTCAAAGTTGTTTCCATACAACTGAGGATAAAGACATTTGAAAATATTTGCATGCAGGCCCGACCATGACACATTTTGGATGCAGCACGAATCTTATATAAAGTTAGCAAGATTTTAACTTCTAGATCCTCCTGTGTTGGAACGGACCACTTTCCCTAGAGAATTATGATTCAGTTTTCCATTACGTTAGTGGACAGTAAGCTATGAATAGTTGAGTTAAAAATAGAGTAAAAAGTAATTGTTAAATAATTGCAAACATGTCTTTTATATTTGGCAATCTTAAAATACAGACCCACAGATATTTTACTTCTATTTCACTTCTATACAACAATGGAAGTTTAAGTTACTATAATTAGCATGACTTAAACAGGACCTGCCACCTATCTTAACACAGATACTATATCACCATACATCAGTTTTGCAGTGTATTAGATTGAACAAGCAATTAGATGAGCACTTGTTCAAGCCCCACAGTGGGACAGTAAAAAAAGTGATGTAAATTTTTGCAAATAGAATAAAAGAAATGATAAAAGTCCCCTAAATACCCCATTTATTATAAAACTCCCACATATAATATTAAAAATCACCACGCAATCAGAACATGTATGGTATTGCCACGTCCGTACAATAAACCTGTACAATAAAATAAAATTATTATCTGTACGTTGGATAACGTATTAGGATTTTTGCGCCTCCAACCAGACAAAAAAGCTATCAAAAGTTATGAAAAGTTATCAGTTACACCACAATGATTCCAATAAAAAGTACAACATATTCTGCAAAAAATAAGCCCTAATACAGCTCAATCAACAAAAAAAAATCGAAATGTTACACCTCTTAAGAGACAGCAATGTAAAAGCAAGTGATTTTTCTCTTGAAATGTGTTTTTATTCTGCACAATTATTCAAACATAAATGGGATATCTCCGTAGTCGTACTGATCCATAGAACATATATACCATGATATCTATGCTTAGACGGTAATAAATGTAATAAATGGGGTATAGGCAATCCCAAAAAAAGTATTACTATACTCCTTGAGGGGTTTAGTTTTCAAATGGGGTCACTTTTTCCGGGGTTTCTCTTGTCCTGGTATGTTATAGGCTGAGCAAATGCCACATAGCACCTGAAATTTGCTTCAGGAAAAAAGGGTGATGGCGCTCCTTCCCTTCTGCACTCAGTTATGGATCCATAAAGTGGTTAACATCCACATGTGGGGTATTGCCAGACCCGTGAGAAACTGCACAACAAAATCCAAGATGTCATTTCATCCTGCATGAACATATTAATTTTAGGGCTAAGTAAACATTTTATTGTCAAAGTTTGAAAATTCTGTATAGAACCTCCATTTCAATGCTTAAACGGTTAACAAGCTTGACAATGGCTGTTTTAAATAGTTTGAGGGGTGCACTTTAAAAATGTGGTACTTTGTGGAGAGTTTCTCATAAATAGAACTTTTAAAACCCCTAAAAGTATGAAAAAACCTCTAAAATAATTGAATTAAAATTTTTGTGAAAATCTGGAAAATTGCTGATTGATTTGTACGCCTCCTAACATCCTAATGCAATAAAATAATGATAACTATCTGTATGATGAGCATAACATTTAGAAATCAGGAAATTCGCTAAGTATTCACAATTTTCAACAGAGATAAAAAAAAAATTGGTTGGGGCTAAAATTATAAAATATACAGTTCAGATTTACATACAAATTCAACTTGAGAACAAACCTACAGAACCTATCTTATATGTAACCAGGGGACTGCCTGTATTGTTTTCTGAACTAGTCATTAATTTTTTTTCTGGAAGGAAGACTTCCTCACTTACAGATGTAGCAGTTATTCTTACATGACATGCTATTCGCTGCAATTGTACAACTGTACAAGAGATAAAACTTAGGTGCGACTTAGATTTATGTCTATATGCACATACAAATATTCACCAGAATGAAAGGCCAAAAATGTTCATTATTAGAGATGAGCGAACATGCTCGTCCGAGCTTGATGCTCGGTCGAGCATTAGGGTACTCGAAACTGCTCGTTACTCGGACGAATACTTCGCCCGCTCGAGAAAATGGCAGCTCCCGCCGTTTTGCTTTTTGGCGGCCAGAAACAGAGCCAATCACAAGCCAGGAGACTCTGCACTCCACCCAGCATGACGTGGTACCCTTACACGTCGATAGCAGTGGTTGGCTGGCCAGATCAGGTGACCCTGGGATAGACTAGCCGCTGGCCGCGCTGCTCGGATCATTCTGTCTCTGGATGCCGCTAGGGAGAGAGCTGCTGCTGGTCAGGGAAAGCGTTAGGGTGTTCTATTAGCTTACTGTTAGGCAGGAGTGATTCTCAAAGAACCCAACAGCCCTTCTTAGGGCTACAATAACGTTCTACTTTTTTTATTTTAATTTGCATCTATTACCATTTTGTGAGGAATTAGCAGGGGGACTTGCTACCGTTGTGTTTAGCTCTTAGTGGCACACATATCCATAGCAAAGACCGAAGTGGGAAAATTCAGTAGGGGTTGGATTTCTATTAGGCAATAACTCAGTGTCATCTCATCTGGCATAGTAGTGTGCTTCCTTTGATACTTGGCTAGAAAATAGCCATAGGAGAATACAAACAGCTTCTTGAAGCCTACAGTAGCGTTCTATATATTTGATTTCTGGTTGATCTGCTGGTGGCTGTAGTTTCTGCAGTGCATGTACTTGCCAATTCTGAGCAATTTGTAGTGAGACTTGCGACCGCTGTGTTCTGCGCTTAGTGGCGCACATATCCATAGCAAAGGCCGAAGTGGGAAAATTCAGTAGGGGTTGGATTTCTATTAGGCAATAACTCAGTGTCATCTCATCTGGCATAGTAGTGTGCTTCCTTTGATACTTGGCTAGAAAATAGCCATAGGAGAATACAAACAGCTTCTTGAAGCCTACAGTAGCGTTCTATATATTTGATTTCTGGTTGATCTGCTGGTGGCTGTAGTTTCTGCAGTGCATGTACTTGCCAATTCTGAGCAATTTGTAGTGAGACTTGCGACCGCTGTGTTCTGCGCTTAGTGGCGCACATATCCATAGCAAAGGCCGAAGTGGCAAAATTCAGTAGGGGTTGGATTTCTATTAGGCAATAACTCAGTGTCATCTCATCTGGCATAGTAGTGTGCTTCCTTTGATACTTGGCTAGAAAATAGCCATAGGAGAATACAAACAGCTTCTTGAAGCCTACAGTAGCGTTCTATATATTTGATTTCTGGTTGATCTGCTGGTGGCTGTAGTTTCTGCAGTGCATGTACTTGCCAATTCTGAGCAATTTGTAGTGAGACTTGCGACCGCTGTGTTCTGCGCTTAGTGGCGCACATATCCATAGCAAAGGCCGAAGTGGGAAAATTCAGTAGGGGTTGGATTTCTATTAGGCAATAACTCAGTGTCATCTCATCTGGCATAGTAGTGTGCTTCCTTTGATACTTGGCTAGAAAATAGCCATAGGAGAATACAAACAGCTTCTTGAAGCCTACAGTAGCGTTCTATATATTTGATTTCTGGTTGATCTGCTGGTGGCTGTAGTTTCTGCAGTGCATGTACTTGCCAATTCTGAGCAATTTGTAGTGAGACTTGCGACCGCTGTGTTCTGCGCTTAGTGGCGCACATATCCATAGCAAAGGCCGAAGTGGGAAAATTCAGTAGGGGTTGGATTTCTATTAGGCAATAACTCAGTGTCATCTCATCTGGCATAGTAGTGTGCTTCCTTTGATACTTGGCTAGAAAATAGCCATAGGAGAATACAAACAGCTTCTTGAAGCCTACAGTAGCGTTCTATATATTTGATTTCTGGTTGATCTGCTGGTGGCTGTAGTTTCTGCAGTGCATGTACTTGCCAATTCTGAGCAATTTGTAGTGAGACTTGCGACCGCTGTGTTCTGCGCTTAGTGGCGCACATATCCATAGCAAAGGCCGAAGTGGGAAAATTCAGTAGGGGTTGGATTTCTATTAGGCAATAACTCAGTGTCATCTCATCTGGCATAGTAGTGTGCTTCCTTTGATACTTGGCTAGAAAATAGCCATAGGAGAATACAAACAGCTTCTTGAAGCCTACAGTAGCGTTCTATATATTTGATTTCTGGTTGATCTGCTGGTGGCTGTAGTTTCTGCAGTGCATGTACTTGCCAATTCTGAGCAATTTGTAGTGAGACTTGCGACCGCTGTGTTCTGCGCTTAGTGGCGCACATATCCATAGCAAAGGCCGAAGTGGGAAAATTCAGTAGGGGTTGGATTTCTATTAGGCAATAACTCAGTGTCATCTCATCTGGCATAGTAGTGTGCTTCCTTTGATACTTGGCTAGAAAATAGCCATAGGAGAATACAAACAGCTTCTTGAAGCCTACAGTAGCGTTCTATATATTTGATTTCTGGTTGATCTGCTGGTGGCTGTAGTTTCTGCAGTGCATGTACTTGCCAATTCTGAGCAATTTGTAGTGAGACTTGCGACCGCTGTGTTCTGCGCTTAGTGGCGCACATATCCATAGCAAAGGCCGAAGTGGCAAAATTCAGTAGGGGTTGGATTTCTATTAGGCACTAACTCAGTGTCATCTCATCTGGCATAGTAGTGTGCTTCCTTTGATACTTGGCTAGAAAATAGCCATAGCAATAGGATAGGATTGTTTGGTTTTAAAAACTCAAAAAAAAACACAAAAAAAAAAAAAAAACACAAAAAAACACAAAAAAAAACAAAAAGAAGTAAAAAAAAAAAAAAAGTTATAACTCTCATTTTAAAAATGTTTAACCCGAGGGCTAGGGGTAGAGGACGAGGGCGGGGACGTGGGCGTCCAACTACTGCAGGGGTCAGAGGCCGTGGTCCTGGGCGGGGTGAGACACCACCTGCTGATGAGGGAGCAGGGGAACGCCGCAGAGCTACACTCCCTAGGTTCATGTCTGAAGTTACTGGGACTCGTGGTAGAGCACTGTTGAGGCCAGAACAGTGCGAACAGGTGATGTCGTGGATTGCTGACAATGCTTCGAGCAATTTGTCCACCACCAGTCAGTCTTCCACGCAGTCCACCCATGTCACCGAAATCCCCACTCCTCCAGCTCCTGCACCTCAGCCTCCTCCCCCCCAGTCTGCCCCCTCCCAGGAAAATTTGCCATTTGAACCGGCATACTCTGAGGAACTGTTTTCTGGACCCTTCCCACAGTCACAAACCACTTGTCCGGTTG
>NW_027285698.1:0-30256 GCF_040894005.1 Engystomops pustulosus | reverse complement strand
TGGTGGACATTACATGACCAAGGTAATAAATAAACTGTGCACCTGTGTGACATTACATGACCAGGGTAACAAATAAACTGTGCACCTGTGTGACATTACATGACCAGGGTAACAAATAAACTGTGCACCTGTGTGACATTACATGACCAAGGTAACAAATAAACTGTGCACCTGTGTGACATTACATGACCAAGGTAACAAATAAACTGTGCACCTGTGTGACATTACATGACCAAGGTAACAAATAAACTGTGCACCTGTGTGACATTACATGACCAAGGTAACAAATAAACTGTGCACCTGTGTGACATTACATGACCAAGGTAACAAATAAACTGTGCACCTGTGTGACATTACATGACCAAGGTAACAAATAAACTGTGCACCTGTGTGACATTACATGACCAAGGTAACAAATAAACTGTGCACCTGTGTGACATTACATGACCAAGGTAACAAATAAACTGTGCACCTGTGTGACATTACATGACCAGGGTAACAAATAAACTGTGCACCTGTGTGACATTACATGACCAGGGTAACAAATAAACTGTGCACCTGTGTGACATTACATGACCAAGGGTAACAAATAAACTGTGCACCTGTGTGACATTACATGACCAGGGTAACAAATAAACTGTGCACCTGTGTGACATTACATGACCAGGGTAACAAATAAACTGTGCACCTGTGTGACATTACATGACCAAGGTAACAAATAAACTGTGCACCTGTGTGACATTACATGACCAAGGTAACAAATAAACTGTGCACCTGTGTGACATTACATGACCAAGGTAACAAATAAACTGTGCACCTATGTGACATTACATGACCAAGGTAACAAATAAACTGTGCACCTGTGTGGCATTACATGACCAGATTATTTCCATGGGAAGCTTCCTGTATGAACTGCAGCAAGAGAAAATCTTGAGAGTAATTGATGCCGAAAGTATGTGTGAAAATTTAATAACTTTTTATTACACAAACAATATTTATTATTTGCTAAGAGCGGACAAGACTTGAAATAATTAAAAACAAGTGAGACAAACAACAAGACGGATCTCAGTGCTGCTTCCTGGTGTTGTGGTCAGCAGACTACGTCGGGGTGCGGTGCTTGGTCAGCCTCTCCTGACTTAGAGATGTCATTGCCAACAATAATGTACAGAGCTGCGGCTGATAAGGAGATGATGAGACACAACACCAGAACCAGAACAGGAATGTGTGTAGTTTACTCAACAATGGACCATGGATGGGACAAGTCAATACATTTGTATAAATAATACAAAGGGGAAAAGTTGTGCAATATAAAAAAAAATACAATATCGCTAAGGATAGGAATGGGTTAATGAATGACCAGTGTTTATCCACAGGAAGTAAACAATGAAGCTTCCGACAGAATGACAGCAAGCAGAGATCTAGAAAACCACAAGGAATTGACACAGAAAGTAGATTGTAAAAAATGTAGAACTTTTCATTACGCCACAATCTCAATTATTTTGTAAAAGTGGACAACCCCTTTAAATGTCCCTTTAAGCTATGCCTTATGTCTCTTGTATAAAACAATGTGGCAGGGTTTCTCTTTAGACATACAGTATGAAGAAGCAGCTCTAGATCTATAAATGGCGTCTGTTTACCTGGAAGGAAGAAGAATTGGATCTGCAACGCAACAATTATCCACTGGTTCATCCTGGAAAATACCTGCAATTAAAAGATAAAGATAATATTGTATCATAAGTGATCAGATCCCAGGGTCTAACCCGTTCACCAGGGTGTCAGAGCTTCCAATACTATATGTGTTGCATTATGGGTAATACTTTAGGTACCAGAGAATTCTCTATAAATCACAAAATAGGGGATGTTCCCTGGATTTGACACCAGCGCTCTTTAGATCATTAGATCACTAGATGATATTATTAGATTACTAAATCATAGATCATTAGATCACTACATCATTAGATCACTAGATCATTAGATCACTAGATCATTAGATCATATCATTAGATCACTAGATCATTAGATCACTAGATCATATTATTAGATTACTAAATCATAGATCATTAGATCACTAGATCATTAGATCACTAGATCATATTATTAGATTACTAAATCATAGATCATTAGATCACTAGATCATTAGATCATATAATTAGATCACTAGATCATTAGATCACTAGATCATATTATTAGATCACTAGATCATTAGATCACTAGATCATTAGAACACTAGATCATATTATTAGATTACAAGATCATAGATCATTAGATCACTAGATTATTAGATCACTAGATCATTAGATCACTAGATCATATTATTAGATCACTAGATCATATTATTAGATTACTAGATCATTAGATCACTAGATCATTAGATCATTCGGTCAGTAGATCATTACATCACTAGATGATTAGATCACTAGATCATTAGATCATTAGATCATATAATTAGATCACTAGATCATTAGATCACTAGATCATATTATTAGATTACAAGATCATAGATCATTAGATCACTAGATCACTAGATTATTAGATCATTAGATTATTAGATCACATAAATGGAGTCTCATAGCATTTGAATAATAAGTGGGGTTCTCCAAGGTGGGAGGACTACAGTATAGAGCCCGATCATCCGACTCATAAACTAGGATATGAGATGGATCCTTCCTCTAGTTACTGTGTAACTAATCATTTGTTCAGTGAATATTTTTATAAATCTATAATTTTTAACTCAATTTACTTAATTTGATCTCTGCATTTTGTTATGTTTATTGTACATTTTGTAGCTTTGTGAGAGGACAATGTTATATACAGATTACATATAGCATTTAACCTCTTATGGTAAGAGCTCTTATGGTATTGGCTTTTGGATAGAGATGATCAAAACCAAACTTCAGGCTCGGCATATTTCGTTTGTCTAATGGAATTTTTTACTGAAAACTGAAAGTCTCCATCATTACAATAAAAAACGATTTAAATGTTCACATTAGGTTCTCATTACACTGAGCAGATGACAAAGTCTGTTGCTCCCTCCCCCCTCTCACAGCATAAGTCACAGAACCGCTCACATATCCCCTTCCTACCCTCTTTCCAGTTGCTATGTTACGGTTTGCAGGTTTGTACTCACCATCTCTCCCACCAGGGTATAGGAGGCAGCTGGACACCCAGGAATTGTGGCAACTGAGATCAGGCAAGATGCGTAGTCTGGGAATGTCCAAGGTCGAGGCAGATGGATCACTTTCAGAATCAGAATCCACCCAAAGGGCTCAGAACGACCGGCAGACAAGAGAAGGCATTCTGGGTAGACAACGAGATAACAGTAAATAGTCAGTAGTATAAATCAAGGAATTAGCCAAGGGGTCAAACATGAATTGTCAGCACTAGGGCAAGGGGAAGACACTAATACATCCCAACCTTCCCAGATTCAGCAAACAGTCCTGGATTTCTGGGTTTGTTCTGCTTTCCTATACAATTGGAGGAACGTCCTGCTTTCATAGCTGCTAAAATTATTGGAAAGGCGACTAATTGTGAAGCAGGGGACATGTGGCTAATGTGAGGCAGGCAGCCAATGGATAGTGGTGAAGCAGGGAGCCGATGTCTAATGGAGAGGCTGAAAGCCAATGGATAGTGGTGAAGCAGGGAGCCGATGTCTAATGGAGAGGCTGAAAGCCAATGGATAGTGGTGAAGCAGGGAGCCGATGTCTAATGGAGAGGCTGAAAGCCAATGGATAGTGGTGAAGCAGGGAGCCGATGTCTAATGGAGAGGCTGAAAGCCAATGGATAGTGGTGAAGCAGGGAGCCGATGTCTAATGGAGAGGCTGGCAGCCAATGGATAGTGGTGAAGCAGGGAGCCGATGTCTAATGGAGAGGCTGAAAGCCAATGGATAGTGGTGAAGCAGGGAGCCGATGTCTAATGGAGAGGCTGGCAGCCACTGGCTAGTGGTGAAGCAGGGAGCCGATGGCTAATGGACAGGCTGGAAACCAATGGGTAGTGGTGAAGCAGGGAGCCGATGTCTAATGGAGAGGTTGACAGCCAATGGCTAGTGGTGAAGCAGGGAGCCAATGTCTAATGCAGAGGCTGATAGCCAATGGCTAGTGGTGAAGCAGGGAGCCGATGTCTAATGGAGACGCTGGCAGCCACTGGCTAGTGGTGAAGCAGGGAGCTGATGGCTAATGGACAGGCTGGAAACCAATGGGTAGTTTTGAAGCAGGGAGCCGATGTCTAATGGAGAGGCTGAAAGCCAATGGCTAGTGGTGAAGCAGGGAGCCGATGTCTAATGGAGAGGCTGGCAGCCAATGGCTAGTAGGGAGCCGATGGCTAATGGTAAAGCAGACAGCCTATGGCCAATTATGAAACAAGGAGCCTATGGCTAATGGTGAAGCAGGAAACCTATGGATCATACCCACCATAGTGGTGAAGCAGGGAGCCGATGGCTAATGTTGAAGCAGTGTGCCTTTGGCTAATTATGAAGGAGCCTATAGCTAAAGTGAAGCAGGGAGCCTATGGCTAATTATGAAACAAGGAGCCTATAGCTAAAGTGAAGCAGGAAGCCTATGGATCCTGTTCTACTGTTGTACACAGTGGAGAGATGCAAGGGATTTATGGCAAATGGTGAAGCAAGGAGCCTATGGCTAATTATGAAACAAGGAGCCTATGGCTAAAGGTGAAGCAGGGAGCCTATGGCTAATCATGAGGCAGGCAGCCAATGGCTAGTAGTGAAGCAGGGAGACGATTTGTGTCGTGTGAAAGCTGGCACCAATGCGCCAAAATCCGATCGCGTGGGACAAAAAGCCCTTATTAACGTGGCTTAACGTGGAGTAGGTTTATTTTTCTTCGTGAAAGTTTTGAGTAACAGCAGGGGACAGCAGGGCTCCGAAATCCTGCACTCGTAATTTTGTTTGAACTCAAAATCATCTTTTCCAACTTTTCTGCTGAGCTGAAAAAATTCTATCAATCTACATGGATTTTGTCATTTGTCAACTGCAAATGTATAAAAGCAACAACAATGTATAAAAATTATCATAAATTTTCAAGTTTAGAGGGTCACACGGGGTTCTCCAAGGAGGGAGGAATACAGTATAGAGCCCAATCATCCAACTCATAATCTAGTATATAGGATGGAACCTTCCTCTAGTTACTGACAATGTTATATACAGGTCACATCTAGCATTTAACTTCTTGTGGTAAGAGCTCATTGGGTTATGGTTAGAGATGATCAAAACCAAACTTCAGGTTCGCCATCTTCCGTTCGGCAGCTCTGCCGAAACCGCCCCTAAAACTGCCAATCAGGCAGCTTTACGCCCCTAACAACAAGGCATGGCTGTGATTGGTCAGGTGTCTGTCTGACCAATCACAGCCATGCCCAGTTGCTAGGGGTGTAAATCTGTCTGAATGGCAGATCTGCAGCCCATTGGGCAACATGTCTGGATGAGGCGGAGCAGCCAAATTGGGGAATGATACAGCTGAAGACTGGATAGGGAGGATTACAGCTCTGATAGTAGCAATAAGGCAGAATGTGAATATGCATTATAATATTTTGGGTTATGGGTAGAGATGATGAAAACCAAACTTCAGGTTTGGCATATTCCGTTCGGCAGCAATGACAAAAACCGCCCTTAAGACTGCCAATCAGGCAGCATTACACCCCTAACAACAAGGCATGGCTGTGATTGGTCAGGTGTCTGTCTGACCAATCACAGCCATGCCCAGGAGTTAGGGTGTAAATCTGTCTGAATGGCAGCTCTGCAGCCCATAAAGCAACATGTCTAGATGAGGCAGAGCAGCCAAATTGAGGACAGAATACCAAAAATTCAGGTGAAATCATCTCAGTTAAGGGTGAATATGTCATGGGTGGCCAGAAATGCTGTTTATCATCATGTACACACACTGTGATGTCTGCAAAAGTTGTTATAGGTGAAGGGGATCTTCTCAGAGGCCAATCGCGCAATGCCGATTAGGTTTGGAGAGCCAGACAGTAATAACCTATAACTGAACACCTTCCGATCCTGCATGGAGGGTCCTCGGGACTTCAGCACTGGGTAGAAGCTTTTGCTGAAACAACTATGTTTATTTTGTCCTTGGAAATGAGAATTTTCACACAAAGGAAAATCACAGCACGTAATGATATGTTTGTAGGGGATGCCCCACCGGTTTTCCCCTCTGAATTCCCCTCTGTGAGAGAGAGTGGAAAAAATACCGGAGACCTGCTCTGGTGGACTCCACAGGACAATGGTGAGACTTATTATGGCACAAAAAGCTCCCCCTCCCCTTCATGATTCAGAGAAATAAAAAAATATAATAAAATATAATATACAGTAATAAGAACTCATCTCGCATCCAAAAAGAATTTTAAAAACTGCAATCAATTCTGGGAGGCCGGTGTGTCTCTCTCACTAAAATGTCCCAAATAATGGCCAATATGGACGACCTTCCCGTCGTTTTCACGTTCCACTAACGTAACACCAACGCCGCTCAGGACTGCTGTACGAGCTCTGGGTGAAGGTAAGGCAGATACATAGTACAAAATACTAACAAACGCCAATAAGAAACAAATTATTCTAAACACAAATGATGGAAAGAAATGACTATAAGTGACCGAATTATTGGTGAGTGATACAGCTGGAGACTGGATACAGCTCTGATAGTAGCAATAAGGCAGAATGTGAACATGTACAGGCAGTCCCCGGGTTACATACAAGTTAGGGTCTGGAGGTTTGTTCTTAAGTTGAATTTGTATGTAAGTCGAAACTGTATATTTTATAATGGAAGTTCTAGACAATTTTTTTTCTTTTGCCCCAGTGACATTTGGAGTTTCAAAATTTTTGGTGTAATTGGACCAAGAATTATCAATAAAGCTTCATTACAGGCATCTTACAGCTGATTATTGCAGTCTTGGACTATAGTAAAGCATCCAGAGAGCTTCACCAGAGGTCACAGTGGGCAGAGGGGTCCGTCTGTAACTATGGGTTGTCTGTAAGTCGGGTGTCCTTAAGTAGGGGACTGCCTGTATTATAATATTAATTCCTTAATTTATATAGCGCACACAGAGCACAAATCAGTCCCTGCCCCCAATGGGGCTCACAATCTATTCAACCTACCAGTATGATTAGTCGGAACTGTATATTTTATAATTGTAGCTCGAGACAAATTTTTTTTGGTCACTTTGACAATTAGGGAAACGCTTACTGTCCCTGTTTTTTTTTTTTTTTAATCAAGTTGTTGTTATTAACCTTTTTTTAGCTTTTTTTAACATCACAAGAAAGAAAATACATACAAACATTCATCACCTCCCCCCCCCCCTTGCCTCCCATCCCCGGAGAAGGGTGTCTCAATATCCGACCAAGCCTCAGATCCATCCCAGAGGCGCACTCAGTTATGCCAAGAGAAAGAACAGGCAGAGCGTATTTGCAATTTATAGGCCTATGTAGACCCTCAAGACTGCATAATTAGCATCCCATGAAGAACCGATGAAGACGTCAAACCGGGTGTGGGGATCCATTTCCGACACTGTTTTTCGAACTTCTTCATATTATCTTGCATGCAAATAAATGTACTTTCCGTTCTAATTACGTGATTAATTTGTGTAGCTAGTTCCTTAAATCTGGGAGGCGAAGCATCTAACCAATGGGAAACCACAGGTTTCCTTGCCTGACATAGTATCTTAGTACTAGTCAATGTTATAGGGAGCTCCGAGACATACCCCAACACCCCAACCAATGGTGACTTTGGAACGTTAATTTTGAAAACTGCTCCTTTTGTTTACTCTCATTAGGCAATGTAAACTAGGCTCTAGTGACTGGCTGTGAATTGTGTTCGCCACAACTGTCCATCTGTAGCCAGGTACTGGACCAGCAAGAGTTAACACCATGTGATTGAGTGCCTGCTCATACTACCTGGAGCAGACTTCCTGCGCATTCTAAATATCCTGCGCACAGCTCATTCCTTGCTGGACAAATTCATTTGCCAGCTCTATTATATATTCTCATGTTGATTACTACTACTGTTTTCCTGGTATTTGATTCTTGGCTTGTTTTTTTGACTATTCTTTGGTGTTTTCTATTTTGTTCCTTATATGCTCTCTGATTGTTTAGCACCCCTTATTGTGTTTGTCATGTTTTGTGTTGTAGGGAGAGACTATCTTTTTGGTTGTCCCATATTAATAGCATATGCAGAGGCAAGTAGGAGGGGCTGTTGGGGGGGCAGGAGCTTAGGGCTCACTATCCTGTCTGTTGTTCCTGATTATAGTGTCCCCCATTACAATATTGTTTTAAAAGGAATCATCACTTTGTAACTAGAGGAGTTTAACCAATGCTGGAGACTAGATAGGGAGGAAATAGTAGTTGATTGCAGAATGTAAATATATACTTTACCATTTTTTGCAATATGTGTTGGATTTATCCGCCAATTTTCACTAATGTAATATACAGTCACAAAATAACTTCTACAATTATACTGTAGGAGACTAGATTGAAAGGATTGCAGTAATGAGTTTAACAGTAGAGGGTAGATTGAGAAAAATATACTCTTCCTTAGGCTATAACGTGTGCCCACCTTACCATAACACCCGGGAGAGGAAAAGGGGATGAACGCCGCTCACCCCCACCCCTCTCCATAGAGAAACATGGGGTGCGGTGCCATATGCCGGGGAAAGATAAAACATGTCCTATCTTTCTCCTGGCTACAGAACATGAAAGTGCCGCATGTGTGCTGCACCGTACCAGTCCCTTACCACGTCGTGCGCCCATTGCCGTCTATGGGGGATGCATATACGCTGTATAGATACGCCGGCCGTATATACGTCCCCCATATGGCATAGTGACCGTAATCTTATCCTGTGTAATAAAGGAATCATCCCGTTGTCAAGGGAGTTTGCCGAAGACTAGGTAGGCAGGATGACAACACTGACGTGAGCAACAAAAGAGAGAATGTTAACAAATACTTTACTCTTTCTATCCTTTATGTAGAAGCAGTCATTCACTTGTCCATGGTGATGTTTACACTCACTCAATACCAACATTACGAGAATAACTGATGCATCCTAGACAGGCAGGTTCACAGCCCTTCATATAACACCAGATGGCAGATATCTATATATAACATAAAACCCTGTGTATTGGAGAAGTCGTCCCTTCGTCACTAGGGGCGGTTACTCTACATACCGGGTACTATTATACTGCGGGAGACTAGATATCTAGGATGACCACTGACAATAGCAATAGAGCAGAATTAATATTTTGGAGTGTCCCTTTGTCATAAGGCGGAGTTTACATTGATTAAATACCAGGTCCTATTGTTCTAGACTACAGTCTACGGAATACGGTCCTCTCATAAATCCATAGTTACTCTCACTATAATGACCTCTCCTAAGGATAAGATGTAGCAGACGGCTCGTACTGTAAAATCCTTTAATTCTATTTCAAAACCATTTCCCTTTTCAGAACTCTCTGTGGCATCACACGAACCCTCTACATCGGCCATTGACGTCACCACCGCCAATTCCACTTATGTTTCCGCAACATTTCAAAAACCCAACGCCCTGTGAAACTCCCCATTCGGCATGTGGTACTTCCCATAAAATTCACTAAATGCGGCAACACCGGTTTACATTTTGCATAGACATTGCCAACATCTACCTGAAGATCGAGTTTCTTAAACCCATCAAATCCACAGAAGATGCTTTCCCTTATGGCTATTAGTGAAACAATTGATGTATCCAAGGTTCTTCGTCCTTTAGAGTTCCCACAGAACCTCCATTACCTGCAAAGTGTCTCACTGTGATGGTGGACAATACATACATGGCATCTTTTTGAAGGACACTACGTGGTTGGTAAAAAGACAGGTACGGGTTGCATGCGACGGAAATCGGGGGGCATGGCCATCGGAAAACCCGACGGATTTGGAAAAAACAAGTTTTTTTTTTTTTTTAAATGTCGCTTGACGACATTGTGCCACGAAATAGAATGTGAACTCCAGCGGACCTCGGTGCAACAGCGACACCTAATGGATATCGGCGCACGGACCTTAGTGAATCTAAGAAATCGGAGAACCCGCCGCTGGATCGCGACTGGACCGGGTAAGTAAATTGCCCCATTGATTTGCAGCAAAAAAATCGCAAAAAAGATGCACAAAAAACTCCAGTAACCACGAGGTGTCAGCAATAGAATGGAATAATAAAACATAGACAATTCATAAAACAGTTACAGACTTACTAAACAGTACAAAAGGAACAAAAAGATTAGTAAAAATAAATCAGTCCCTCGTGATACAACCGGCCCGGGATTGCATTATAAGATTCTGATGAATACACAGAACCTAAAGATGACTCACGGAGTGATGTTAACTTGGTAAAGTTATGCATTTTGTTGTAATGTTTTGCATAACTAGGGTTTGCACAACTCCAGGCTCCATTCATTCAGTTCAGGTTTGAAAATTATGCAAATTAGCCCAAGGTGCTCTGGTCTTTGTTAACAGTTATGTAGCTGGATCCCCACAGACTCATTTGCATAATTTTTGAAAGCCTTTTTTGATTGAAACAAGGGCATAAGAAGCTAAAAGAAGAGCATATCAGTATCAGGGGGCACACACCAGTATGTAAGTGTACATGGTTTACAGTCCTTGATCCTGGTGCTAGATTTCCTTTAGTAGTGGCAACTACACAAAGTGTGAGTGCTCTTACAGAGAATACCATAATCTTACTGCAGTAAAGGGTATACATGAACTATAAAAAATGTATCATTTTGAAACATGTCTCATTTTGATCTCATCTTGATCTCTTTAGTCACTCTTTCTAGGTTTGGCAGAAGAGCTTACCGATACTTCAAGAAGAATAAAACCTGACTCTGTAGCGCCATCCAGAGGAGAAAGCTACTATGTCGGGCCCTTTATCTGTTCTTGTACTTAAACCTTATAAGAAAACCGTGAACCTTCACCAAATGAGAATGAGACCCTGATTTTGCTAATTAATGTTTTGTGTCATTGAGGCCTGTTAGAGGGTCAGCCATTGAATATTGGGTAGCTACCTACTCAAGGTGGCAAAACGACTTTCCTTCTTCGAAAGTAAGTCCAAACTACACACAAGAAGATAATTTTTCCACTTTTGTTGTTTTTGTTTCCTGGTTTGGACTTACAAACACTGACCAAAATTTTGGCTCAAAAAAATCTTTCACCACCTTAACCAACTCCAACCACAATTTCAAAGTCACTGTCCCACTGATGCTGGTGAAGCTGGAATTTTCTCTCTAGTATCCACTGTTCTTTACTAATCAATGTGATTATATTGCGATATCTCCCATCAAATGGGCAGAGGTAGCTATCTGCTCCAGAACAGGACCCCCCATCTGACGGTAGAGACCCTAATCATTTCCCATGCCCATTATTCTAAATTGGCACCCTACTAGCAAATGGGTGGCCCTGGGCCGGAGCAGAAAACCTTGCTCCACCCACCTGACAATAGAGACCCTTATTAGCAAAGTCCCAAAGACTAATATTCTAAATTGGTTCCCTACTAGCAAATGGGTAGACCTCTGCAGAAGCAGAAATCCTGGCTCCACCCATAAGACAATACAGGCTCTAATTAGCATATTTTCCATGCCCAATATTCTAAAGTGGTTTCCTATTAGCAAATGGGTGGACCTGGTTTGGAGTAAAAAGCTTGGCTCCACTATACAGTAAAAATCGGAAAATAATGAATTTGATTACTTGGACGACTAGAGCGAAAATTCCTATTGCACTAGAATCTGTCCTCTTTAAGCCCTTTCCATGAAATGGGCCTACTATAAATGGCCCCCTTCATACATAGTGGCTACTAGCTGCATAATGCAGTGAACACCCACTACTTATACCGGCAATCGCTACAGGAACTTGGGAAAGATGGTGACCCATCAACCTTCGATCCATTGCCATTGACAGATAGGAGTTTCTGTGAGACTCCTTGGCCTGTCATATAGTAAGATCTGTAACAGTTTGCCCCTTATGCCCCAAACAGGCAGCCTATGGTTCAAGTTCCCTAGGGGGTTTAGGTAAAACGAAATTTTTGAAAAAATAGCAATTCATCCCCTTTATCTAGAACAGGTAAAAAACATAAACATAAAAATGTTAGGTATGGCCGTGTACCAAAATGCTCAATCAAAATTGGGTTATTCCCAACGATAAACCCCATAGAGGAATATAAAAATTTTAATAAAAAGTGATCAAAAGGTCCCCAATATAGTAGAAACGAAAACAAAAAAAGCTTGTCCCACAATACAGAACACTATACACAGGTCCATTCACACGAGGATAAAACAGATATTGACGTCAGAATATGGCAAAACAAAAAGAATTTTGTGCAAAAGATTTAAAACTTTTTTAAATGTGCTGAAATGTAAGAAAACCTTATAAATGTAGTTCCTCTACCATCATACAAAAATAATAAAGTTAAAGACATGCAAACGGAGCCCACAAGAAAATGGCGCAAATGCATTTTTTTCTTCAACTTCATCACGTTTTTCCCCAAGTTTCCAGTAAATGGCATTGAATATTACTACTAATAGGAGGAACAATTGGTGAAAACAAGCCCTCATACAGGTCTCTACACCAAAAAATACAAAAGTTACTGCCTATGAATGGAATGGAGCAAACAGCTGAAATGCAAAATCTAAAAAGGGCACCGGCGGGAAAGGGTTAAAGTAAGAAATTGTAATGGAAAAAAACAGCCATGGATATAGTTGAGTATGAGCTGCATCTCTCATGGCTCCATATGTGACTCATCTTTAAAGGGAAACTCCATAACTTTTTTTTTTTACATAACCATTTCTATAATCAAGCTTGTTGCCAAGTAACCAGTTAACAAAGAAGAAAAGAAGTCAAGGCAATCTCTTAGGCTCTGCCTGAAATGTGGTGTCACCATGTTTTTAGCACATTGGGTACATGTGGAATAGGAATTTACCACCAAACCCACCAAAACCTAGACAGAGGCCAATGTCACCCACAACTGAGACAACGGCCAATGTCTCC
The DNA here is from genome assembly GCF_040894005.1 of Engystomops pustulosus. Lineage (NCBI taxonomy): Eukaryota > Metazoa > Chordata > Amphibia > Anura > Leptodactylidae > Engystomops > Engystomops pustulosus. Next base: position 17,262 of record NW_027285698.1, on the reverse strand, counting down.
AAGATCGAAAGCTACAAAATATAAGGTAAGTCTAAAATTTTGTTCAAATTTGAGCTCAAAGATGAACCCAAACAACCCCCCCCCCCCCCAAAAAAAAAAAAAATCATTGCAGACTTGTTTGAAAATGTTGGCATAATTTAGATTGGCACCAAACCAGACAATCTCATATGGTATCTCAAGATGGTATTTCCAACAATGTATAGTGTTGGTGGTTCTAGAACATGGAAACCACCAGCTGAAGGAGTTTAAGGGTTACTGAGAACCATAGACCTAATTATGGAGGTTCCAGATTGTTTACCTCCATCGTCCGACAAGCTTCTATGATTTGCATGTTGTAGACATAAGGTAGTCATTGGGTGACCAATCGTGATACTACATCATAAGGTCCTTCAGACTATCGAAGGTGTCACCAGCTGACTACCTTCTACGTAGAGTCCAATATGGGGCAATTTTATTATCGAACACAGTTATTCAAAGGAATATCGAATGGATAGACCTGGATCAAATGACACCAGTTTAGCTTTTCTCCGAATTAAAACCCTAATTTGACCCAATAGGCAATTAGATAACCCTGAGATGTACCCACAACACAAATTCATCGAGTAGATCATCAATCTACAGCTATAAAGACAATTCAGGCTTAAAAAACTTTTTGTACCACGGTCATCTCCAACCTCTTCCTCTCCGTAGTCTGGAAACTAAAATTCCAGGGTGATAGAAGAAGGTGGTGGTGGTGGTGGGGGGGGGGGGGGTCATAGTTTCATCCCCGTCGGGGAGTCCAGAAAGATGAAAAATAATTAACTGCAGCAAATATCAACCCACACTATTCCTATCATCACGTCTGAGCTGAATTTGGCAGCAATTTGCAGACAGACAAGAAAAACCAGATTTGTCAGGTCGTAAGATCAATGATTACCTACCGGTTATGGAAGTCTTCTGTTATAATATCCCGGGATATTATCCATCAGCCCGGGACTATGATCGACCTTCCTCCCTGAGGTCTAAATCACAATGTCCTCACCACTAGACTATGATGATCTTATCAAGCTGAGGAAGTACGGAGAGTTTTGACGTCATTGGCTTGTGTGGGAGGAGGTTCCTCTTGTTTTTGAGAATTCCCCTCTATCTTCCAAGACAAAAATCTCATCATCTGAAAACTCAGATTCCTTAAGAGTCAATTTATAGTCATGTGGATCCCACCCCCCTGTACATTTTATGTATGGCCAGATCTTTACACAATAACTATTCACACAGTCTAAAAAGTGCCCAAAATAAGTAGATGCAGTCCTCGGGTTAAGTACAAGATCGGTTCTTTAGGTTTCTTCTTAAGTTGAAATTGTATGTAAGTCGGAACAGGTATATTTTATAATTGTAGCTCCAGATAAAATATTATTTTTGTCCCTGTGACAATTGGATTTTCAAAATGTTGTGCTGTCATTGTAACAAAGACTATGAATAAAGCTTCATTACAGACACCTTACAGCTGATCATTGCAGCCTGGGACTAAGGTAACATCCGGAGAGGTCACCAGAGGTCACAGTGGGCAGAGGGGTCCGTCTATGGGTCAGGGACTGCCTGTATGTAACAAACAAAATGGGGCAGATTTACTTACCCGGCCCATTCGCGCTCCAGCGGCACGTTCTCTGCACAGGATTCTGGTCCGGACGGGATTTATGAAGGTAGTTCCTCCGCCATCCACCAGGTGGCGCTGCTGCGCTGAAAATCATCTGAATGCGCCGGAATACACCAGCTCGGACCAAGTGAAGGTAAACGCTTCCCAAGTGACACTTTTTCGGTTTTTAAATGCAGCGTTTTTTCCGAATCCGTCGGGTTTTTGCTCGGCCACGGCCCCCGATTTCCGTCGCGCGCATGCCGGCGCCGATGCGCCACAATCCGATCGCGTTCGCCACAATCCCGGGGCAATTCAGGTACAATCGGCGCAAATCGGAAATATTCGGGTAACACGTCGGGAAAACGCGAATCGGGCCCTTAGTAAATGACCCCCAATAACTCACGGTTTTACTCCTTCTCTCTTAGGACATCTCGAGACCAAATGTATTTGACATTGACAGAGAGAAAATATTTCCCACTTCTCACTCATTTTTTTTATATTCTGAAATTAAAAAAATTAAAAAAATAAAGAATTAGATGATGAAGAGTTTTTTGCTTACCTTGGATTCTCATGTTTGGGAACAGCTGTAGTAGACCACACGGGGAGACCAGTTGATCATAGGTCAAAAGCTAAATTAAAAATGAATAACATTTCAGCTTCCTCTTATTTAATTTAAAAAAAATAAAAATATTCCAAAAATGTTAAAAAATAGCAGGAGTACATCAAACGGGAAGGCTGAGAAACGAAGTAGCGCCTCCTGTGACGCGTTTTGAAATGCATTGCAGAAGTCACTACTTCTTTACTTTACGTCTTCCCGTCTGATGTTATTGGTGTCAATGGTTTTTGAATAAAAGGTTGTTTTTTTTTAATCAAAGAATGGAACAGTGAATTGTCTTTCATTTTTATGATGAAGAACTGTGTAACAAGAACAATGGGGCCGATTCGCGTTTTCCCGACGTGTGACCCGAATATTTCCGATTTGATTTTCCCTGAATTGCCCCGGGATTTTGGCGCACGCGATCGGATTGTGGCGCATCGGCGCTGGCATGCACGCGACGGAAATTGGGGGGGGCGTGGCTGAACGAAAACCCGACGGATTCGGAAAAACCGCCACATTTAAAAAAAAAAAAAAGTGTTGCGGGGCTCGTGCTTACCTTCACTAGGAATAGGCCGGTGAACTTCAGTGCATTCCGGGGAACTTCAGCGCAGCAGCGACACCTGGTGGACGTCGGAGGAACTACCTTAGTGAATCCCGGCCGGACCCGAATCCACCGCAGAGAACGCGCCGCTGGATCGCGAATGGACCGGGTAAGTAAATCTGCCCCAGTTTGTCCATTCTGGGTGGGATCAAGACTGAGGTGTCAGGGTGAAGTGAAAGTGTAATTCACAGATACAAAGTTAGAGGAAGTCCCACCTAAAGAGGACTTCTCAACACTTCCATTACCTCCAAGACTTTAATAGATGTTGCTCCATTGATTCTAGAACAGTTGTATTTCTTTCTGTAGTCCACACCATTCCTAGACAGTCCAAGCATTAGTATTTCTACTGTCAGGTAGGTGGCCCTAAGCAGTTTAATCCCATTTCTACCCACTTGACAGCATAGTGCCTAATTATCTGGTGCCAAAACTCACAGCAATGGAGAAAAGCCAGGGAAGAAACTTACAAATCTGCCAAAATCAGTGAATACCCATGAGTTCATGGGCATGTAAAAGTTCAATGCCGTATATTGGGGCACATTTACTTACCCGGTCCAGTCGTGATCCCGCGGCGCGTTGTCCGACGAGGATTCGGGTCTGTCGGGATTCACTAAGTTCGTGCGCCCGATATCCAGCAAGTGTCGCTGCTGCGCCGAGGTCCGCCGAAGTTCACCTGCTTCTTCCTGGTGCATGTGAGTGCTTGATCTTGCGACACAAATCGCTTTTTAAATTCTGCGGTTTTTCCGAATCCGTCGGGTTTTCCGACGGCCACGCCCCACTATTTCTGTTGCGTGAAAGCCGGCGCCGATGCACCGCAATCCAATTGCGTGCGCCAAAAACCCGGGGCAATTCGGCGCAAAATGGAAATATTCGGGAAACCCAACGAAAGTGCGGTGTTCGGACCCTTAGTAAATGAGCCCCATTTTGTAATGGCTCTGCATGTTATTGCAACTTAATAAGACTGAACTATTACAAGTTTTTGAGGAGTAAGAGATAGCGCACTCTCTCTAATATTGGTGGTGCTCCAGGGCCGGATTATAGGGGTATGCACACGGGGCGCGTGCCCCGGGGCCCCCACCACTTTGCCCTTAAAGTGGCCCCCACAAGCCTTAATCTGGCCCTGTGGTGCTCATGTAGACTTCTCACTCCAAGTAGTAATTATCAAAGAGCATGACACACGCCGATAGAGAGTCTTTTCTTCTTTTATTCGTGAAAAATTATTTACATGTGTATGAGAATTCCTTGGAGATTGTATGAGAATTATATATATCATATAGAAAGCAGATCAAAATTATAACACTTTTTGGTGCTCTCAACCTTTGTCAAGTAAGATCTGTGTTGTAGGTGCATAGGCAGCAGGGAGCGGTGAGGCTGTCCGGGTCGTGCGGGCGCACCCCAACTGAGAGTTCAGGTCGGCTCATCTCTAACAACCACAGATTACAGGATCTACAGAATTTACTTATATTGTACTGCAGGTACGCCAAAAATAATCCTCCTTTCCTGGGAATGGGGAAGTTCAGATTTTACATAGGAAAATAGAAAACTTCTACAACACAGGAGTGCCAGTAACGTCACCTCTTTCACGGGAAAACTGCTGGGTGACAGAAAAGAGAAATATTAATTATTCCAAAAAAAACTTTTCTATGATTCCTATTACACAGGAAGGGTGTAGCCACGGGGTGTGGAGGATGCAGTCACACCAGGGTCATAGGTTAAGATTTGGATCGATGTTCGTTGCCCTCCACCCATCAAAATTAAAAACTTTACATAAAAAACAGCTAAAGGGGATGTGTCAGCATATCCCCCCTCCCAAATGAATCATACTATGTAGTGGCTTTGGGTGGCGGAACACGAAACTTGAAGTGCTCCGGAGAAGCCCTCTGAAATATTTTTGGGTCAACTTAAAAATTAATAGAAATCAAAGTTTTTTTTTTGCAGAAATGAAGGTGCACCTACACATACTGGCCTCTGTTGATGTTGTTTTTTTTTTGTTTTTTTTTGGGGGGGGTTTGTACAGCCGCTTTAAGGGAAACTTACCATCAGGGATCTACGTATTAAGATACATCCAATGGTAGGTTTCTAATAAAATTCTAAGCCCTGAGCTATCTTTCCCTAATCCTATAACACTTACTAACTTTCCAAAACTTTAGCTAATATGCTAATTTCCGGCAGAGGCTAGTGGGGCGTGTAGTAGTAGCCTTTCCAGGCTGTGGAAGCAAAGACTACTCCCCGCCTCAATAGCCTCTGCTGTCCCTCCTATCTGCATGTCCTTGTCACGCTTCTGTCGTGCTGCGGGCTCCTTCGGAGCTCTCTCCGCATGCGCAGTAGCTCCAGAGTGGGGCGGAGCTACACTAGGCTAGGAGGCGCAGGTAGGAGGGACAGCTAGTTGGCCGTGTAGCAGCCTCTCTAGGCTAAAATTAGCATATTAGTTAGATAAAGGTTAGAAAGTATTATAGGATTAGGGAAAGAAAATTTAGAACTTAGGATGTTACTATGAATCTACTATCAGATCTATCTTAATAGGTAGATTCCAGATAATAGGTTTCCTTAAAGGTCTTGCCTATTTTGGGGTTTTAAGGTCCAAATTCCTATCTTTTATTTTAAAGGTTAATTTGGGCTTCAAATTTTTTTTTAATGACTGGTGTCGAAGGCAGTAAGAACAGTAAAGTAACCCCTTTAAGTTGTTTTATTAGGGCTTACTTTTTGTGAGATTAGCTTTATTTTCCAACTGTAGCACTGTTCTACTTTGGGTTATTTATTGATTAACTTTTAAAACGATTGTGATTGGTTAAAGAATGCTGAAAGAATGTCCACACTTAAAGGGGTTTTCCCACAAACAAAAGTTAGGCCCTATCCAAGGGATCGGGCCTTACTTGCAGATCAGTAGGGGTCTCACCGTTGGACCCCTCATCGCTCCGTCAGACTAATGGAGCAGACGGTCGTGCTTGACCGTTCTGCTCCATTAATCTCTATGGAGCTGACGGAGATCAATGAGTGCGGTGCTCCACAATTTCCGTCAGCTCCATGGAGATTAATGGAGCAGAACGGTCATGCGCAGCCTCCTGTGGATAGGGCGTAACTTTTGTTTGTGGGAAAACTCCTTTAACTCTAATGAATTACCTTATATACTCGAGTATAAGCCTAGTTTTTCAGCACAAAAATATGTGCTGAAACCCCAAACTCGGCTTATACTCGAGTAAACAAAATATAGGTTTTACCAGGTTTTTGTGGTAAAATTAGGGGCCTCGGCTTATACTTGGGTCGGCTTATACTCGAGTATATACGGTAGTATCTCATTGTCAAAAATAAATTGCTTTGGAAGAATACAGAAGGGGTAACAGGACCCTGTGGATTGTTGGGCTCCGAGGGATAGAAATTCCACTTCCCAGTCCGTGGAGTCACTTGTTGTCTTAGATGTTGGCGCTCGCTATAAGGTAAACTCAGATGTGAAAGCGAAAGTAGACGACTCAGACCTTTCCAAGAAGTGTGAGTTATCTTTAGATTCAACCAGGGGAAGGTGTCAACGTAGACATAGAAGTCACAGATAATATAGACAAAAGCTTCTTATAATCATGGGAAGAAGTTAGAGAGGTCACATGTTCCTTTACAGAAATGTAATTGTGTGACCCTCCTAATTTATTCTGAATTCTCTGCTGTGATTAGAGGGGATCTCCACACTGGGCAATCCCTGTTGTTAGGAAGGTACCTTGCTGCTACGACCGGCATTGACCATGTGTGACCTGTATGGTCATAACTTCTCTGTCCCCCTGCAGCGCCACCTAGGGTTGCACCAGTGGCGTACCTAGGAGAGGCAGGGCCCCATAGCAGATTATTGCATGGGGGCCCCCTTAAAAATATTCATACATACACACACATTTATACACTTAAATACACAACATAACATTCTACACTCACTGGTATATACTCGTCCACACATACATACATATACACTCATTTGCACACATTTATGTACTCATATATACATCTATACACTAATACATACAGTATATACAAACTCACCGTATATACATACAGTCTATATGCATCAAAGTTGCATGCATACTGTTTATATGTATTTATACATACATATAGCATACATACATCATATTCTTTTACATACGGTATACACCCAATGTGTATACACAAACATGCAGTACATAGACACCATATGCACACATACTGAATCTATATACAGTATATACACACAAAATGCATATACATACAGCATATAATCACACATACAGTATATACAGCGTTTACACTCATACACAGTATATACAGCGTTTACACTCATACACAGTATATACAGCGTTTACACTCATACACAGTATATACTGCGTTTACACACATACACACAGTATACAGAGCACATACACACAGTATATAGAGCACATCCACACAGTATATAGAGCACATACACAAAGTATATACAGAATATACGCACATACATACAGCATATACGCACATACATACAGTATATACAGCAAAAACACACAGTATATACAGCAAATACACACATTAAGCAAATACAGCATATACTGCAAGCAAATCTACACATATAGCATACATTCATTAACTATACACACATGTACAGGGACTTACATATCTTGCAGTGGGGTGGGTCAGTTAGGAGGCATCCTGCAAGCCTAGGAATTGTGCTGGCCGGGTGGCAGCAACCTGGTGGGCGGCCGCAGGAGCAGTGTGGAGGACCGACGACCGCGGGACCAGGGAGCCTGCAGGGGCGGGGGCGCAGCGTTGAGGGCGTTGAGGGGACCAAGGTAACGGCCGGGAGGCCGCGGGATGTCCGCCGGGCACCCGTGGGAGCAGCGCTGAGGATGGACGGGCAGCTGCGGGACCAGGTTACTAGCCAGGCGGCCGCGAAAGTGTCATGCCGGCCGGGAAGCCGCGGTAAGAGTGTGGAGGGTGGGCGGGCCAGCTGTGGGGTCAGTATGCCAGCCGCGGGAGCAACGAGCTGGCCAGTCTGTGCGCTGGGGACGGGACGGAAACACTAGGGCGGGCTTCACAAAGAGGGGGACAGGCCATTGTATGAACCTTAATACGCCGTGTAGCAGGGCCCGGGCGGCGGTCGGACCGGGTACGGAAATACAGCGCAGTCTCCAGACATTGCGATTTTGCTGCCGCCCGGGCCCCTGATGCTCACGGGCCCCATAGCAACCGCTACGGCTGCTACGGCGGTAGTTACGCCACTGGGTTGCACGTTGCATGAATAGTTTTCAATACTTTCCTTCTCCACATGGTTCATTACGAGGATGGTTTCCATAATATTCAAGGTGCACAGAACCCCCAGGGCAGAATTCTGAAACAAGGCGTGTGCCAAAACTATAAATGTACAAAGTATAGGTAAGAAAGGTGGGGGTGCAAAGGTCCAGGACAGAGGAGGACACAGGGTGGGTTAGTGTTAAGAGAGTGGAAGTTACATACAGTTCTTGAGTGTGATACATCTGCCTGATATGATAGGTTTTAGAGCACATTTGAAGCTTTGGTGGTTTGGTATTAGTCCGGCATAGCGCATTCCAGAGAATTGGTGCAGCTTTGGAGAAGTCCTGGAGACTTTGAATTAAAGAAAAGAATAATGTCGTATCATATTTGAGGGTTTGGACAGTGCAGAAGGTCATTTTTGGGTCTTCGTAAGGAAAGTGATCTCAGTTACGCCTTAGAAAATGTCATTGTGAGGCTTAATTTTGCAATCAAATGTGTTTTCTTAGATATTGGAATTCAGGGTGAGACACTTCTCCAATTTTCAGGGATATTCTGTGTTGGCATCCCCCAGTGTATCATACATACACCCACACAAAACCTACTGTCATGAGTTACAAGTAGTTTTTTATGCAAATTCTCTGCAATTAGAAATTCTTCTTTCTTATGTTCACTTTAAACAAACCCAATGTCATCACATTTAACATTCATGTGAGCGAAAGCAGGAACCACATCCATCACATAGATGCCCGGATACATCTGGAACTTTCCTAAAAAATTCCCCCTTCTCCCGACATGGAAGCGCAATGGATGGTCAAATAGATTTAAAGAGGACCTGTCACCCATAATTTTGGCACTAGGAGATGTTACTAAAGTAAGCAGCTCCTAGTGCTTCAACAAACGCCGCAGTGTTACTACCGGTAACACTATCTAACACTGCGGCGGGGTACAATGTAATTATCGGACAGCTCGCAAAGCGGTCTGACATATTCAAGAGGGGGCGGAGTTGGGGCGTGGTTAGGGGCGGTGACTGCCGCATGACACAGGGCAGTCACCGCCACCCTATGGAGCTAACAGGGCGGTCTGGAGAAGAGGCAGCACCTGGGACCTCCCCCTCATGAATACGTCGGACAGCTTTGCAAGCGGTCCGATGATTAGATTGTACCCCGCCGCAGTGTTTGATAGCGTTACCGGAGGTTTCCGGTAACGCTATCACTCTAACACTATGGCATTTGTTCAAGCACTAGAAGCTGCTTACTTTAGTAACATCTCCTAGTGCCGAAATTTTGGGTGACAGGTCCTTAAAGTATCTTGATCTTGTTTTGTTTCACAGACAAGAAGGAGAAATTGGAAAGTAAGAGTTTCTCCTCATTGGCTTCTCATCTCTCTTCCAGTATTCTGCGTTCCCTGTGAAGGGTTTGAATATATAATATGGGAACATGGCATTGGGTGACTGTGTGCTCTCACTCATAGGGGAGAGGATACTGTATTTTGCTGAGAGTGATCTATGTGGCATTTTCTAGAACACCTGAATGAAGATCTCCTCCAAGCTCTGTTCCATAACTGCAAGACCCTAGGGACTCGAACTGTTCTCCTTATATACTTTCTACCAGGGAAAGGAGTGGTGGTGACATTTTAGCACAAAAACAATGACAAGGTGATCTCCCATAGACTTACATTGAGTCCCCATAATATTCTATGGTAGGAATATTCTGTATGAAGATCTCATTTGATCTTCTGAAGATCCTTCTGTGTTATTTTCAGTGCCACATGACCATGGGTGCTGTCTTCAGGGTCATGTAACCATGAAGATCTCCAACATCTCAACACACTTATTGGTGTCTACATCCCCTTTGGAGGCCTTAAAAAACCTCTCTTTTTTCTCCTTCAATGTCCTGCCATGACCAGCCATGCTTCACCTCAACCCTAGACAGAGGTTTCTGGAAAATGATGTGGCGCAGATTCATCTTAGTGTAAAATACAATTCTGTGGCTAATAAATTATAATGAAATTTGGAGAATATGGTTGGGAGAGCAATGATGGATCTTTGCTTACTTTATATTTAGGTAAGTTGGTTCTATCTAAAGAAGATCAAGAATGGGGAGATGGATGCATTGGGGTCATTTACATAGGGCCCGATTCGCGTTTTCCCGACTTGTTACCCGAATATTTCCGTTTTGCGCCGATTTCCCCGGGATTTTTGCGCACGAGATCGGATTGTGGCGCATCGGCGCTGGCATGCACGCGACGGAAATCGGGGGGCGTGGCCGAACGGATTCGGGAAAACCGTTGCATTTAAAAAAAAAAAAGTGTTGCGCACTTACCTTCACCAGGAATAGGCCGGTGAACTTGAGTGCATTCCGGGGAACTTCAGCGCAGCAGCACCACCTGGTGGACGTCGGAGGAACTGCCTTATTGAATCCTGGCCGGACCCGAATCCTCCGCAGAGAACGCGCCGCTAGATCGCGTATGGACCGGGTAACTAAATCTGCCTCATTGTTTTCCTATCATCCAGTATGATGACTATACGATTATGTCTCAGGTTTTTGCTTAGAATTTTGAAGAGCAATCATCAATGTCACATGACTGTAGGGGAAGCATCAAGTGACCCTGATAATCTCCACCAAGGCAACTTGTCTGTTGGCATCCAGTGACATGGTGCACCTTCAAATGAGTCTATCTTATTATCATTTAGCTACATAATTGGTGTACAATTTGTAAAATTTGGTGTAGAAGAAAAATTAAGGATTTCGTCTAACCTTTTTTTATGGAGTGAGGGCAGTAGACAGCTGTCCATGGATGGCAAACTTCTAGTCTCTGCACAGTAAAACCAATAACACAAGTAATCTAGATCCAGACCCACACCATTCAACTGATCATGTCCATGGTTGCATTCTCAAAGGGGTGGCCTTGGACAACCTCAAGAAGTTGATCAGAGTTTTCATATTCATCAGGAAATAATTACGAGAATTTATTTTTAGTCTTGTTTTGCAGGAGGTATTGCATAGGCTATTTCTGTTGGGGAATACTGCTGATTACAAGGGTTTATAGCTTGTTGTGTCGTTTGCACATTTGTTCCTTAAATATTCTTGGATATCTTCTTTTTACTATGAATAGATCAAGGGTGATGGAGAGTCTCTACTAAGTGTTGTCATGGGTGCTCCTGCGACCCAGGACTCGGGTCATGGGCACACCCGTGCTCCTCTGCGTGCCCCCTGGCCCCTGCCGCGGCTCTCACCTCTCCTTGTTCCAGCGCTGGCTCCAACAGGCCGGCACGCGCATCCCCGCCTCCTAGGGCGCGCGCGCATGTCGGCTTCCGGAGATTTACAGGGCCAGCATGACGATAATTGCCACTGGCTGGCCGCCAATTCTGATAAAGTCTCAGCCTCTTCCTGTCTTCCCTGCCAGATGCTTGTCCCTAATAGCCTTGGAGAAAGCTTTCCTGATGCCTTGTGTGATTCTCCTGATTTCCCGCTGTGACCTTGATTCCGTTCCTAACCTTGCTCCTGTGCTGCCCGTCCTGACCATCCACTACCTCCTGCCTGTCCCCGACTACGATCTTGCCTTACGACTCGTTAGAACTCTGTACTTTCGCCTTGGCCACCACCAATGCGGACAAAGTCTCACCTGTGGAACGACCTGGTGGTACCACGTCACAGCAAGTCCAACCCGCTTTGCGGCGGGCTCTGGTGAAAACCGGATGCCACTTAGATTCCAGTCCCAGGTGTCGGCTTACGTCATCGTCCTTGGTGGTCCAGATCTGCCACTGATCCTGACAAGTGTCTGTGCAACTTTTTGTGAGACTTTTCTCAGTTTGAGACTTTTTGGCACAGAAACAAGCAGCGTATCAAAGTTAGCTGCCTCCAGGATGTAATGCAGTGGCCGAATTTATCTTTGTATCCCAGATATTGTTCAACCTGTGAGACTTTCTGAAATTGTCCCATTCTTACACCTAATAAGTCCCAAAACAGAGTGCACTAGACCCAGACTTACTTTTGGGAGCTACTATTTGGGACTAAAAGTTGCACAGAACAAAAAGTTGGAAAATGTGAGACTAAACAGGAAAATCATCACATGTATCTCAGAGGGGAAAACTTAAGATACATTGCAATGATTATGTAGGACAACTTCATGAAACTTGAAAAAGTGGCAGCCAAAAAAGTGTGATACATGTGCCCCTATGACTACAAAAAGATGATCCTTAAGTAACCCCCTGCTGGGATCACATTTTCCTGCAGCTCCTCCAGAGGTGAGAGGTGAGTACGTATGCACATCAATGGGTTGTATGTGTAGTTGAGGACAGGGAAGTAAGAATTCTACTTACGGAGACTGACAATGAATGACTTAAAGCCATTGAAGCTCCACTAGAGCATTCTGGGAAAATACGGTGGGCTAAGGAAAACCTTGCCTCTTTTAGCTACCTTGACATCAAGCATGACTTATCGAAAGCCTATCTATTCCAGAAGGAACAGACCCCCAACTGTAGACATCGCTGTTTGGACCTGGGACAGATCCTCCAGAGCAAGTGATGCTGTATATAAATGACCTCTAGTTTGGCCAAGAAATGTAGATCCAAAAGAGTGTGACAATTATTTTGACAAAAAAAAAATTGCCGGAATCTTTCATCCAAGAATCTTTTATGCTCAAATATTTTCAAACATAAAACCTATGATAATGACATAGTTGACTATGGAAGAAGTTGAATTTTTTGCTAAATTTGTCAGGTAAATTATATTACAGGAGACCCCCTACACTTTTGATCTTATATGTGGATTTGTCACCGTTATTCCGAGTTCTATGGAAACGTCCTGTATAGTTCAATGGACACTCAGCCCAATGGCAGAGCTCCAACCCGAACCAGGTAATTTATATATACTCCAATACTCCTTCCTTCAACTATAGTCCATGGGTGGAAAAAAGGATATTGGGGCAGATTTACTTACCCTGTCCTGCCGCGATCCCGTGGTGCGTTGTCCGACGAGGATCCGGGTCTGCCGCGATTCACTAAGATCGTGCGCCCGAGTTCCTGCATCCATCGCTTCTGCGCTGAGGTCTGCCGGAGTTCACCTTCTTCTTCCCGGTGCATGTTAGTGCAATCCGATCGCCAAAAACCCGGGGCAATTCGGTGCAAAGCGGAAGTAATCGCGAAACCCGACGAAAGTGCAGCGTTCGGACCCTTAGTAAATGAGCCCCGTTGTGTTCTTTATCGGGTTGCTGAAACAATATTAATTTCAGGTGCATTTCGGAGCAGATGCTCCTTCCTCAGTGGCTACAAAGACAAAGACAGAAATTATTCTGGGATACCACTCTGCATTAATCCCCAGGATTCAGACTCTAGAAGCTTCTAATTTAGGCTGTCTTCTGGGGTCCAGTACACTAATATATTAGAACTTGAGTACATCAGAGGAACTTTTGGTTCTCTGGTTGGCCAATCTGGAATTACATTTGTCTACAAAAAACAACTTCTGTCTAAAACTTTTTTGAGTTTTGAATGTTTTTTTTAGTAGATCCAATGAATATACTGTACATGCAAATAGGTTTTCCTAGATGGGACAAGAAAAATACATGACTCTTTTGCTTGTTGTAAGGCAGCCCCCTTAGCATCAAGCATGACTTTCAGGAAGCCTAACGACATGTGGTGGGATTAAAGCCAAATCAGTAGATCCATTCCAGAAGAAACAGATACCAATGTAGACAGCGCTGTTTTGGCGTGATTGCGTCTCTTCAGTACAGTGTAGGGATCTAGTTTGGCTGAGTGAGAGGCTTTTGACTCGGGTCAGGGAAAATTTGCCAATTAAGGACACTGACATTTCAATAAATCCATGCACCTGTTGCTATTAACTTGGGACTTGATCATAAGGATCGGACTTGATTATATGGATTGGACTTGATCATATGGATCGGACTTGATCATATGGATCGGACTTGATCATGTGGATCGGACTTGATCATATGGATCGGACTTGATCATGGGGATTGGACTTGATCATATGGACCGGATTTTATCATTTGGATCGGACTTGATCATGTGGATTGGACTTCATCATGTGGATTGGACTTGATCATGTGGACCGGACTTGATCATGTGGATCGGACTTGATCATATGAACCAGACTTGATCATATGGGATGCCCATAGCACAACATATGTAGAGCAATCCATGTGGGGCAGTGTTGTTGGATCACCAGGAAAAACACGGTAGGTCCGGTTTATTATGTTTCTATTCTGCATTTAGGGAACATATGAAAACTATTTATAATTTGAAGGATTTAAAGTGACAAGTTCTGTTTTTTTGCACGATGGTTTTTTTCAGTGTGAAGCAGAAATATCAAACCCTTTAACATGAAATAACATTAAAGGGAATTTCCTAATTGTCGCCACATTTGGAACAGAGAGTTCTGGAGAATACGATAGTACAGTAGCAGTGCTGCAGGTTGGGTACTCTCGTTTCCATTGAAATAAATTTCCCCAGTGACCTGTCCTGGTTGTATTTGGTATCTATGGTTACGTTAAGTGATTATGCCAACAAATTCATGGAGACTGAGGACCAGAGAACAAGTGGAAATTGTACAATTTTTTGCTAGGGTTAAACCATAAGAAACCCTCTAAATTGTGCAATATCTCCACTTATGGCTCTAGGCTGCTGATACAAAGTAACAGATTCCCAATCTATAAACTAGGAAACCATTCCTTTAATTGCACTTTTGTACAAAGTTAAAGTAAACTTTCAGGTGTTGTAGACACCCTTCTTTTAGCTAAAATTATTTTTTCCTACATCCCCATAAAATCAACTTTATTATCTTACCTGGCAAACATCTGTTTGGCTCCTCCCCATGCCGTATGCCTCCTTCTCACCATTCTGAAATGCATGTCATGTGACCGGAGTGATTTCATTTCATTTCACTGGTCACATGACATGAAGTGCTGAATGGTGAGAAGGAGGCATGGGAAGGAGCCGCTGGCCTCAGCCAAGCAGGTGTATACCAGGTAAGATAACAAAGTTGATTTTATGGGGATGTGAGAAGGAGTGCTGAATGCAGAGAAGGAGGCTTGAGGAGGAGTCGGTGGACTCAGCCAAGCAGGTCTATATCAGGTAAGATAATAAAGTTGATTTTATGGGGATGTGAGAAGGAGTGCTGAATGGTGAGAAGGAGACTTAGGGAGGAGTTGCTGGACTCATCTGAGTAGGACATGCACCCCCCGACACAGAGAAAGGCACTATCTGCTTCCTGTGCCATTATCTGTTTATTTAGCTGATGATAACATTTGATCTACGGGGGTGCTGGGTGTTGGATCCCCACTGTAGAGATAATGAGGATCTATGTATTTATATTTTAGGATTGAAAATTTCTCTAGTGCACTGAGGGTTTGCCCTTACACTGCTGTGCTCTCAGCTCCCTGCCCCCAGTGTTAGAGGTTTGCCCTGAAGTGATGTGTAATCATACCTTTATGTATGTTGTTACTGGCTGTACTCTAAGTTCTCTACATTGATCTTCTTCTCGGCCATTCCCTCTGCTTTAAATGACTGCTGTAGTAGTAGCCTGCCACATCTTATGCTCAAAGCAGAGGATTGTGAATGTGGACCAATTAAATGCAGAGACCTAAGATCACAGTGTGAGGACACAACCCCAGAGGATATGCTAAAAACCTGTAATATACATCCATATTTCACAGTCCTGCTGCTACTAACAACATACACAAAGGTCTGATTACACATCTCTCCAGGAACAACACCAAAAACTGGAACTCAGAGCACAGCAGTGTCAGCACCCGCCTCACCCCAGTGCACTTGGAGAAGCCGCAATCAAGGAATATAAATCCATATATCACAGTCCTGCTGCTACTAACAACATACACAAAGGTCTGATTACACATCTCTCCAGGAACAATACCCAATACTGGAGCACACAGCACAGCAGTGTGAGGACATGCCTCCAGTGCTCTTGGAGAAGCTACAATCCTGGAATATAAATCCATATATCACAGTCCTGCTGCTACTAACAACATACACAAAGGTCGGATTACACATCTCTCCAGGAACAATACCCAATACTGGAGCGCACAGCACAGCAGTGTGAGCACATGCCTCCAGTGCTCTTGGAGAAGCTACAATCCTGGAATATAAATCCATATATCACAGTCCTGCTGTTACTGACAACATACACAAAGGTATGATTTAACATCTCTCCAGGAACAACACCAAAAAACTGGAGCGCACAGCACAGCAGTGTGAGGACATGCCCCTAGTGCACTTAGAGAAGCTACAATCCTGGAATATAAATCCAAATATCACAGTCCTGCTGCTACTAACAACATACACAAAGGTCGGATTACACATCTCATCAGGGATAATACCTAACACACACCTGCTGTCAGGTTCCCTTAATGGAAAAAAACATGCAACCTTTGTCTTGCTGTATGGACAATGGAGAAAATATTGTTTCTCCTTATTGTTATATGGCACAGAGGAAGCTTCTAGATACTGCGGCTCCAGGTTCCCTTTTGTACTTCGAATCACAAATAACAATTTGCTGCTGCAGCAGTTTCCAGGTCTCTACGTCAGAGTTGCTCCACCTTTCCGGTTATTTCTATAAAACATCAGGACATTATGTGCTGAATATAATATATTCCACATTCTGATCCGGAATCCTACAATATGTCCAATTATTTCTCAATGGGGGTCATTTACTGAGGGCCCGATTCGCGTTTTTCCGACGTGTTACCCGAATATTTCCGATTTGCGCCGTTTTCTCCTTAATTGCCCCGGGATTTTGGCGCACGCGATCAGATTTTGGCGCATCGGCGCTGGAATGCACGTGACGGAAATCGGGGGCGTGGCCGAACGAAAACCCGACAGATTCGGAAAAACCGCTGCATTTAAAAAACAAAAAGTGTCGCCGAGCTTGCACTTACCTTCACCAGGAATAGGCCGGTGTACTTGAGTGCATTTCAGCGGACTTCAGTGCAGCAGCGCCACCTGGTGGACGTCAGAGGAACTACCTTAGTGAATCCCGGCCGGACCCGAATCCACGGCAGAGAACGCGTCGCTGGATCGCGAATGGACCGGGTAAGTAAATCTGCCCCATAATCTTCATCCACATTGGAATGGTAACACCGAAGGGGAAAAGTTGCAGAATTATGGAAAGCACAGGATGGAAAGACAAGTTAACGATATGCAAATGATGCAAAAATATATCCAAAACATCTCATTATCGAGTGTTAGCTCCACCTACAGAC